>NC_084742.1:55477997-55487997 GCF_033978785.1 Entelurus aequoreus
AAATTCCCGGTTTTCCCCGAAATTCCCAAATTTCCAGGGTTTTTCTTCTCTTTGCTGGCACACTGCATATTGTTGTTTGTTCTCTTTCTCTGTGTGTGCGAACAAAACAAACCAAGTCATGGTGTCACCTCGCCTGCTGCCACAACTTTTGTCCGAGTGTGGCAGATTGTGTATTTGATGGCGAACATTGTGTTGTGTGTTTTTTTCAGATTTACACTGACTGGGCCAACCACTACCTGGCCAAGTCTGGCTGCCCGCGGCTCATCAAGGACCTGAGCCAGGACATCACTGATGGAGTCCTGCTGGCACAGATCATCCAGATAATAGGTACACACACACGCACACACACACACACACACACACACTGCATGAACCACATCTTTTTTGCTATTTGCAGGTAAACATCAGCAAGCTCTTCTACACTACACACTGACACCAGGAAGTGGTATATTAAGTCAAAAACTCATAAAAGATAAGGGCGGAAATTATTAACAAAAAATGGCCTTTAATACCAACTTGTTCAATAAATATGTTTTTCAAAGCAATACTAAAACTATCTGGTTTTAATCCGCATATTTCAAGGGGAACTGCACTTTTTTTTAGGACTTTTGTCTATAGACCACAATCCTTATTTGCAACATAAGGATTTGTGCATTCTAAATCGTAAATAAATGCTAGCAAAAGTCAGCTAATAATGGAGCTAACAGGAAATGCTGTATTCCGCCTATAAAGTGCCCGAAAAACATCTAAAAAACCTCCAATATTGTTTTATATACACACTGTAAGTACATATGTAGTATCTAGTAACATTCATAATAACATGCCATATTTACATATTTTGATCATTTTAAGCGTACGGCCGCGTATTCATTTCACAGACGCTCACTTTCCCTTATGCAAGACAAGAACACAAGTGTTTTTCTTGTTTTTGTGCATTCTAAATCTTAAATAAATGCTAGCAAAAGTCAGCTAACAATGGAGCTAACAGGAGTTGCTCTATTCCGCCTATAAAGTGCTCTAAAATCATATAAAAACCTCCAGTATTGTTTTATAAACACACTGTAAGTATATATGTAGTATCTAGTAACATTCATAATAACATGTCATATTTACATATTTTGATCATTTCAAGCATACGGCGGTGTATTATTTCGCATCACAACGTTCACTTTCCCTTCAACAACAACAAGACTACTAATCATGGCAGACGTGATGAGAGACAACAAAGACTACTTTGGGACAAATGATGATTCAGAAACTTCTATATTATAACCTGAATATAAGGAGGATGATCTACAAGTTGTAGAAGCTGTGTGCTAAACAGATGCAGCTTTAGTCAAACACTAAGCATCATGTAGCGGTACTGCTAAGTGCTAAACAAGATATACAAACATAATAAAACAATCACTTACTGTACAATGTCTGCTCTCACTGGGATAAAGACTAATTGGATGTTTACATATTCCCCTTTACATAAACAATTCATTATAATCCTCACAAAGGGTTATTTTCGTGTCTTTCCGGCCATCTCCGGGTCTAAGTTGGATGTAAAAGTTGACCAACTTGTGGGTTTATGTCCACAACCTTCTACTATCCAGGTGAGAGACATGATTTATAATCTATAATTAACTCTCACCAACTAATCATGGCTTGATGAGAGACAACAAAGACTACTTTTAAACAAATGATGATCCAGAAACATTTGTTTTTTAACCTGAGTATAAGGAGGATGACCTACAAGTTTTAGAAGCTGTGTGCTAAACAGATGCAGCATTAGTCAAACACTAAGCATCATATAGCGGTATTGTTAAGTGCTACACAAGATATACTAACATAATAAAACAATCACCTACTGTACAATGTCTGCTCTCACTGGGATAAAGACTAATGGGATGTTTACATATTCCCCTTTACATAAACAATTCATTATAATCCTCACAAAGGGTTATTTTCGTGTCTTTCCGGCCATCTCCGGGTCTAAGTTGGACGTAAAAGTTGACCAACTTGTGGGTTTATGTCCACAACCTTCTACTATCCAGGTGAGAGGCATGGTTTATAATCTAGAATAAACTTTCACCAACTAATCATGGCAGACTTGATAAGAGACAACAAAGACTACTTTGGGACAAATGATGATCCAGAAACATCTATTTTTGAACCTGAGTATAAGGAGGATGACCTACAAGTTTTAGAAGCTGTGTGCTAAACAGATGCAGCATTAGTCAAACACTAAGCATCATGTAGCGGTATTGCTAAGTGCTACACAAAATATACAAACATAATAAAACAATCACTTACTGTACAATGTCTGCTCTCACTGGGATAAAGACTGACGGGATGTTTATATCTTCCAGTTTAAATCAACGATTCATTATAATCCTCACAAAGGGTTAAAATAAGTGTTTTTTTCGTGTCTTTCTGGCCATCTCCGGGTCTAAGTTGGATGTCTAAGTTGACCAACTTGTGGGTTTATGTCCACGACCTTCTACTATCCAGGTGAGAGGCATGATTTATCATCTAGAATTAACTTTCACCAACTCAGAGGCGATGCAGCAGCTCCATATGTCAACACAGCAACATAAGCTTGTTAGCTCGCTGAAATTAGTTGATCTGCGTTAGCGCTTATAATAACAATATTGCTAATACTCGTTACTATCCAGGTCACGACGTGTAAATAAAGTATTGTTGGCGCTTTTTGAATGTTTTTAGATGGTTTTATGGGCGCAATAACGTACTCCTATTAGCTGCGTTGTTAGCCACTTCGTACTTGCTGTTTTTTACTATTTAGAATACATGAAAAAACATGTCTTACATAAGGATTGTGAATGATAGACACAAGTTCCTTTCAGGTGCTTGACTTATCCTCCCCTCTTGCGGTTTTCCGACAAATTTGACCCCATGAGAGGGGTCGACTTGGAATTTCTCACACAGCTAAACGTGCCGCACAAAACACCCATTCCAACTTGAGTGCCGCATCACCATGACATTTGGTGCACACCTTCAGGGAACTGACAAGCACACTTTTGTACCGTCTTTAACCAAAAATTGGCTTTCAGTCATGAATTATTTGTTTATTGATTAAAAATATATTTTTTACATGTATGCTGTCATGTTCCCTTTGTCATCATTTTCCTGTGTTGTGAGTTTGTTTTTGTTTCAGTGCTCCTTCCTCTCTTGTTTTCCACTTCCTGTTGGAGCACTAAACACACACACCTGTCCCAGGTTGCCAATTAGGATGCTTCCTTTTAGCAAGGCTTTACCTTGTTTTGCTAAGTTCACACCCCAGCTGGTTCTTGCTTGACTTGTCTTGTTTCTTCTCCTGCCAACCGGGAAGCTTTTGTGTTTTTTTTTTGTTTTTGTTTTTCGGAAGAGTGCTCATCCCACGCAGGTGCTCTTTGTTTTGCTGTACCTAACTAAATGACATTCGGATTGAACCTCGACATCGCCTGTCGTCTCTGCATCCGGGAGTCACACCACCTGCAACCATACGCATTTAATTTGTTCCAATTGTTTTATTTTATTTTGTTATATTTTATTGTATTTATTATTATTATTTTTCTAATTGACATATTTTACCTTTTCTCTCCTTTCTTGTCTCTACTTTTAACGGTAAAGTAGATAGAAATTGGTTAGATGCTGATAATTGCAGGGCGGAAATTAGTTCCGAACATTTTTTTCAATTTCATTTTTTTTTGTTTTATTGTTTTTATATTATTTTATAAATGTTTTTCTATTTAACATTGTTTTACCTTTTTTGTCCTTATAATTAATCATTTGCAGCTTTCTTGCCTCTACTTTACATTGTAAATCATTCTGGTTGTCCAACGGTAACTTAGATAGAAATTGGTTCCGAAATTTTTATTCATTTCATTGTATTTTAAAAAAAAAATTAATAGGTGTTATATTATTTTATTTTACTTTATGTATTTTATTTTATTAAATTTTTTCTATTTAACATTGTTTTACCTTTGTTGTCCTTATGATTAATCATTTACACTTTCCTGTCTCTAAATCAGGGGTCACCAACCTTTTTGAAACCAAGGGCTACTTCTTGGGTACTGATTAATGCGAAGGGCTACCAGTTAGATACACACTTAAATAAATTGCCAGAAGTAGCCAATTTGCTCAATTTACCTTTAACTCTGTTAATATTAATAATTAATGATATTTATCTTTGTGGAAACACTGATCATCTTAATGATTTCTCACAATAAATATATATAGAAACAGATAAATACCAATATGCAAGACTTTATTTTTATATTTTCTCTAAGTGCACATTTTTCAAATTGAACATTTTCAAATGATCACTTCTAAGACAGTCTTGTGAAATCACAATATCCCATTTTAACTAGCTAGCCACTAACATTTTTTAACAAATCATGAATTACTTTGCACCATGTTTGTACAAATAATAACTCATGTAAAATACAAAAGTAAACTCTCAAATTTTTAAATCATGTCACACTTTGAACTGGACACCAAATCTGTTATCTGTTTCTTTGTCAGTTAGTGGGAAGCCTGGCATTGCATGCTGTTAACTAGTGTGTTGTACTCTGGTGTGTAACTTGACACTGCAACTCTGAGTGAGTCTTGCAGATGTGCATCAGTGAGGCGTGTTCTGTGTTTGTTCTTGATGAAGTTCATGTCAGAAAAGGCTGATTCACAAAGATAAGATTTGTCCTCATTGTTTGCGGAACCTTCTTAATCTTTTGGACATATTTTCACAGCAATCTGGCCTTAAGCTTAATTATGATAAATGTAAAATGTTAAGGATCGGAAATCTAAAGGGAACGTCCTTTCGAATGGAATGCAAAGTGACTGTTTTGTGGACAGATGGACCAGTTAACATACTTGGTGTTGTTGTCCCAGAAAATCTGGAAGATCTAGGCTCAGTAAATTATGATAATCGACTAAGAAAGCTGGACAAAAGTATGCAATTATGGAAAGGGAAATCCCTAACCTTGTATGGTAAAATGTCTATTGCCAACTTGTTAATTATTCCTCAATTTATTTATTAGTTTTTGTCATTACCAGCTCCATCACAAAACTTTTTTAAGATTTATGAGCGGAGGGTCTTCGATTTTGTCTGGAACGGCAAACCAGAAAAGATTAAAAGAAAGGTTTTGTACAAAGAGTATGAATATGGGGGCCTGAAACTTCTCAACCTTGAAGCTATGTGTCTGTCTTTAAAAGCATCAATTGTTCCAAAGATGTATTTAAACATTGAGTGGTACACAAATGTCCTGTTGGACAAAAAACATGTACTGTATCAAAAGAAATTGTATCCTTTTTTACAAGTGATCCCCTCCCAGAGAGTCTGCTGGGAAACATGGCGGGGTTCATAAAGGAAACAATCCACTCATAGTGGTGTTTTCAATTTTATGTGCCAGAAAAAAGAGACGATATTTTGCAGCAGTTAATATGGATGAACTCTAATATTGTAATAGATGGAAAGTCTTTCTTTTGGAAAAATATGTTTGAAAGAGGAATCATTTTTGTCAATGATATTATCAATGAGAATGGTAAAATTATGAAGTATGATGAATTTAGAGCTATGTATGGTGATGCTTGCTCAAGCTTTTCATTTTATCAACTAACTGGAGTAATTGGGAAAAGATGGAAACAAATAATTAATTATGGAACTACTAAATTATTAGTTTGTAAACCTCTAATAAGAAATTCTAGTTGGCAAAAAGGAACTAAAATAAATAGAAAAATATATAATTTTTATTTAATAAAGAAATCTTTGAAGGCTGCCTCATACAACACAAATGGAAAATGGGAGGACTTTTTTGACTGCCCGTTGCCATGGGATGCCATATTCAAACTAATCTATAAAACCACTATCGATGTGCAAAATCGTTATTTTCAAATTAAAATTATTTATAACTTCTTACCCACAGGGAAAATGTTAAAATTATGGAATATGACAGAGTCAGATGATTGCCGATTTTGTTGTCAGGAGCCTGAATCCACCCTGCATTTGTTTTGGTATTGTCATATTGTGTCTTTGTTTTGGGTGGAAGTTGAAAAAATATGTTTAAGGATTGGTTTGTTTATGAAGCTTAATGTGGTTTCTGTTATTTTAGGAGAGTTCATTGACAATCATGATTTAGTCAATTTAATTATAGTACTCAGTAAAAGGTTTATTTTTAAGGCCAAAAACAGATATTCACTTAGTATTACTCTCTTTAAAACATTTATTCAGTATTTTCTAATTTTAGAAAGTTACATGGTTGAAAACGATAATGATGCCAAAAAACATTAAAAAAAAGATGAGAAGTCCTCAAAGGCTTATTTTGAAAGTATAATTATGTTTATAGATTATATGATATCTGTTGTTGTGTTCCCTCATTTGAGTGACCTGGACATAATCTGGACTGTACATAAATGCTTATTTTGAAAATGTAATTTTGTTTATAAATTATATGCAATCTGTTGTGTTCCCTAATTTTTTTCTGTGTACATGAATGAAGGTGTGTGTTGCTGAGTCCGACTTGGACATTATCTGGACTGGGCCTGGTTTAAAAAACCCTTTAAACAAATCTAATTTCATTGACAACCTGGTCTGTTGAAGATAAGGACCTTTTTTTAAAAATAAAATAAAATAAGATAAATAAATAAAAAACATTTTCTTGGATAAAAAAGAAAGTAAAACAATATAAAAATAACTACATAAAAAATAGTAATTAATGAAAATGTTAGTGGACCAGCAGCCTATACAATCATGTGTGCTTCAGGGACTGTGTCCCTTGCAGATGTGTTGTCTATGTTGTGAGAACCAGAATATTGGTAGCAGAAAGAAATAACCCCTTTTGTGTGAGTGGGTGTGGATGAGTGTGCATGGGGGAGGTTGTTTGGGTTGATGCACTGATTGAAAGTGTATATTGTGTTTTTTCTATGTAGATTTAATAAAAAAAAAAAAAAAAAAAAAATTTTTTTTTTTTTTTTTTAAAAAATTTTTTTTTTTTTTTTTTTTTTTTTTTTTTTAGAACAGGCCCGCGGGCGACTCATCTGGTCCTTACGGGCGACCTGGTGCCCGCGGGCACCACGTTGGTGACCCCTGCTCTAAATCATACATTTTTTAACCATAACTTAGATAGAAATTGGTTAGATGCCGATATTTGCAGGGGGAAAATGTGTTCGGCACCTTTTTTTCATTTTATAAAATATTTTGATTGTTTTTTAATCTATTTTGTGTATTATTATTATTTTTTTGTATTTAACATATTTTTTCTTTTTTGTCCTTATAATTAATCATTTGAAGCTTTCTTGTCTCTGCTTTACATTGTAAATCATTCAGGTTTTTTTACGGTAACTTAGATAGAAATTGGTTTGATGCCGATGTTTGCAGGGGAAAAAATTGTTCCAAACATTTTTTTGTATTTTATTTATATTATTCGATTTTTTTATTGTTTTTATATTATTTTATTTTTTATATTTAACATTATTTTAACTCTAATTTTAACTTTATATTTGCAGGGGAGAAAATTGTTATGAACATTTTTTTTTCTTTCTTTTTTTAAAATTGTTTTTATATTATTTTATTTTATTTAATTTTTTCTATTTAACAATACTTTACCTTTTTTGTCCTCATAAATAATCACTTGCAGCTTTCATGTCTCTGCTTTACATTGTAAATCATTCGGGTTTTCTAATGGTAACTTAGATGGAAATAGGTTTGATGCCAATGTTTGCAGGGGAAAAATTTGTTCCAAACATTTTTTTGTATTTTATTTATATTTGTTATTTTGTTTTATTGTTTTTGTATTATTTAATTTTTTCTATTTAACATTATTGTTACTTTAACTTTATATTTGCAGGGGAAAAAAATAGTTCCGAACATTTTTTTTTCTTTTTTTTTCTTTTTTGTTTTTATATTATTTTATTTTATTTTATTTTTTACCTTTTTTGTCCTCATAAATAATCACTTGCAGCTTTCTTGTCTCTGCTTTACATTTTAAATCTTTTTTTTTTTTTTTAACCAAAACTTAGTTGGTTCGATGCCGATATTTGCAGGGGAAAAATTTGTTTCAAACTTTTTTCTTCATTTTATTTTTTGTATTTAACAATACTTTACCTTTTTTGTCCTTATAATTAATCACTTGCAGCTTTCTTGTCTCTGCTTTACATTGTAAATCTTTTTTTTCCTTTCTTTTTTTTAACCAAAACTTAGATAGAAATTGGTCTGATGCCGATATTTGCAGGAGAAAAATTTGTTTCAAACTTTTTTCTTCATTTTATCGTATTTTTTCTATTTAACATATTTTTCCTTTTTTGTCTTTATAATTAAACATTTGCAGCTTTCTTGTCTCTGCTTTACATTGTAAATCATTCGGGGTTTTTTTACGGTAACTTAGATCGAAATTGGTTTGATGCCGATGTTTGCAGGGCAAAAATTCTTAGATTTTAAGAAGACTTTCCTCATTTGGATCCTGTGGGCTCTATACATAGAAATACAAACGGAGCAACAAAAAGATTAGTTACCCTTGGACAAAAAAAAATGAAATGAATTAATCAAAAATTTGTTCTGAACATTTTTTTGTGTTTTATTATTTTTTTTGTATTTATTTTTATTGTTTTTATATAATTTAATTTTTTCTATTTAACGTTATTTTAACTTTAACTTTATATTTGCAGGAGAAAAAATTGTTACAAACCTTTTTTTTCATTTTATTTTTTAAATTGCTTTATATTATTGTATTTTTTCTATTTAACAACATTTTACCTTTTTTGTCCTCATAAATAATCACTTTCAGCTTTCTTGTCTCTGCTCTACATTGTACATCTTTATTTATTTTTTTAACCAAAACTTAGATAGAAATTGGTTTGATGCCGATGTTTGCAGGGGAAAAAATTGTTACAAACATTTTTTTGTATTTTATTTATTCTTTTGTATTTATTTGTATTGTTTTTATATTATTTTATTTTTTCAATTTAACATTATTTTAACTTTAACTTTAACTTTAACTTTGCAGGGGAAAAAATAGTTACGAACATTTATTTTATTTATTTTTTTGTAAATGTTTTTATATTATTTTATTTTATTTTATTTTTTCTATTTAACATATTTTTCCTTTTTTGTCCTTATAATTAATAATTTGCAGCATTCTTGTCCCTACTTTACATTGTACATCATTCGGGAGTTTTTATGGTAATTTAGATCGAAATTGGTTTGATGCCGATGTTTACAGGGGAAAAATTTCTTCCGAATTTTTTTTGTATTTTATTAATTTTTTTGTATTTATTTTTATTGTTTTTATATTATTTTATTTGTTCTATTTAACAATACTTTACCTTTTTTGTCCTCATAAATAATCACTTGCAGCTTTCTTGTCTCTGCTCTACATTGTAAATATTTTTATTTATTTTTTTAACCAAAACTTAAAGAGAAATTGGTTTGATGCCGATGTTTGCAGGGGAAAAAATTGTTCCAAACATTTTTTTGTATTTTATTTATTTTTTTATATTTATTTGTATTGTTTTTATATTATTTTATCTTTTCTATTTAACATTATTTTAACTTTAACTTTATATTTGCAGGGGAAAAAATAGTTACGAACATTTATTTTTCTTTTCTTTTTTTTATTGTTTTTATATTTTATTTTATTTTTTCTATTTAACAATACTTAACTTTTTTTGTCCTCATAAATAATCACTTGCAGCTTTCTTGTCCCTGCTTTACTTTTTTTTTTTTTTTTACCAAAAATGTGATCAAAATTGGTTTGATGCCGATATTTGCAGGGGGAAAATTTGTTTCGAACTATTTTCTTCATTTTATTTTATTTTTTCCATTTAACATATTTTTCCTTTTTTGTCCTTATAATTAATAATTTGCAGCATTCTTGTCTCTGCTTTACATTGTAAATCATTCGGGGGGTTTTACGGTAACTTAGATCAAAATTGGTTTGATGCCGATGTTTGCAGGGCAAAAATTTGTTCCGGACATTTTTTTGTATTTTATTTATATTTTTAATTTTTTTTTATTGTTTTTGTA
>NC_084742.1:55495497-55530497 GCF_033978785.1 Entelurus aequoreus
TTGAACCTTGGGTTCAGTTCAAAACTTGGGATTCCTAAAAAACACTCCTGTTGTATCGTATAGACCAGGGTTGTCCAAACTACGGTCCTAGTTTAATGAGGGATCTGGACCGCGGTGTGAACTCCAACTTAATTTGAAATATCTGACAGAAAAATGGCCAATTCATTTCCAATGGTAAAAATGTCCCGGAAAACCTGGAATTCTGGGAAATCTGGGGATTTTTGGAATTAGTCAAGGGAAAGCCCGTTTAAAGTCTGAAGTTGGAATGGTTTGAATCGGGTGAAAAATGTGGAAATGGTGGAAGTTTGAAAAATGGCCAATTCATTTTGAATGGGAAAAATGTCCCGGAAAACCTGGAATTCTTGGAAATCTGGGGATTTTTGGAATTTGTCAACGGAAAGCCCGTTTTAAGTTTGAAGTTGGAACGATTTGAATCGGGTGAAAAATGTGGAAGGTAGAGCGCGCCAAAATCTGGAGAAGAAGAAGGAGAAGAAGAATTGTTTGAATTGGTTGAAAAATGTGGAAATTTGAAAAAAGGCCAATTCATTTTGAATGGGAAAAATGTCCCGGAAAACCTGGAATTCTGGGAAATCTGGGGATTTTTGGAATTTGTCAATGGAAAGCCCGTTTGAAGTTGGAACGGTTTGAATCGTGTGAAAAATGTGGAAATGGCGAAAGTTTGAAAAAGGGCCAATTCATTTTGAATGGGAAAAATGTCCCGGAAAACCTGGAATTCTTGGAAATCTGGGGATTTTTGGAATTTGTCAACGGAAAGCCCGTTTTAAGTTGGAAGTTGGAACGATTTGAATCGGGTGAAAAATGTGGAAGGTAGAGCGCGCCAAAATCTGGAGAAGAAGAAGGAGAAGAAGAATTGTTTGAATCGGTTGAAAAATGTGGAAATTTGAAAAAAGGCCAATTCATTTTGAATGGGAAAAATGTCCCGGAAAACCTGGAATTCTTGGAAATCTGGGGATTTTTGGAATTTGTCAATGGAAAGCCCGTTTGAAGTTGGAACGGTTTGAATCGTGTGAAAAATGTGGAAATGGCGAACGTTTGAAAAAGGGCCAATTCATTTTGAATGGGAAAAATGTCCCGGAAAACCTGGAATTCTTGGAAATCTGGGGATTTTTGGAATTTGTCAACGGAAAGCCCGTTTTAAGTTTGAAGTTGGAACGATTTGAATCGGGTGAAAAATGTGGAAGGTAGAGAGCGCCAAAATCTGGAGAAGAAGAAGGAGAAGAAGAATTGTTTGAATCGGTTGAAAAATGTGGAAATTTGAAAAAAGGCCAATTCATTTTGAATGGGAAAAATGTCCCGGAAAACCTGGAATTCTTGGAAATCTGGGGATTTTTGGAATTTGTCAATGGAAAGCCCGTTTGAAGTTGGAACGGTTTGAATCGTGTGAAAAATGTGGAAATGGTGAAAGTTTGAAAAAGGGCCAATTCATTTTGAATGGGAAAAATGTCCCGGAAAACCTGGAATTCTGGGAAATCTGGGGATTTTTGGATGCATGCAGTTATGCCACCATCTTGTGGAGAACATGGGTAATTCAGATTAATGACCATGAATTGCACTTTAACATGCATGCAGCATTTTTATACATGACCCAATCCAAACAACCTTTCCCACTCATGTCCCAAATAAACCAACACAAAAAGTCAACACACATGGTCACACGTAACAAAACCTGCTCACTGAACTTTGTGGATGTTGTAATAAAAATGTCCAAGCACAACACATAATTCAAAATGACACCCATTTAAATCCACTGCAATGCATGATGGGAAAAACCCACGTTTGGCACATTTTAGCTGCTTGATGTTTCTGATTGATTACAAAACTTTCACATACGCTTAATATTCAATTATTTTAATTAATAATTATATATACACTAAAAAATTATATACATATATATATATATATATATATATACAAACACACGTGTATATATACACATACACATATACACACACATATATACACACACACACATACATACATACATACATACATACATACATATATATATATATATATATATATATATATATATATATATATATATATATATATATATATATATATATATATATATATATATATAGTGTATGTATATATATTAGAGATGTCCGATATTATCGGCCGATAAATGCTTTAAAATGTAATATCGTAAATTATCGGTATTGGTTTCAACCTCCCGATTTTCCCGGGAGACTCCCGAATTTCAATGTCCCTCCCAAAAATCTCCCGGGGCAACCATTCTCCCGAATGTCTCCCGATTTCCACCCGGACAACAATATTGGGGGGCGTGCCTCAAAGACACTGCCTTTGGCGTCCTCTACAACCTGTCGTAACATCCGCTTTTCCTCCATACAAACAGCGTGCCGGCTCAGTCACATAATATATGCGGCTTTTACACACATAAGTGAATGCAAGGCATACTTGGTCAACAGCCATACAGGTCACACTGAGGGTGGACGTATAAACAAAGTTTAACACTGTTACAGATACGCGCCACACTGTGAACCCACACCAAACAAGAATGACAAACACATATCGGGAGAACATCCGCACCGTAACACAACATAAACACAACAGAACAAATACCCAGAACCCCTTGCAGCACTAACTCTCCCGGGACGCTACAATATACACCCCCCGCTACCACCAAATCCCGCCCCCCCCAAACACGCCCACCTCAATACACATACATACATATATATATATATATATATATATATATATATATATATATATATATATATATATATATATATATATATATATATATATATATATACACACACACACACACATACATAAATACATACACACATACATACATACAGTACATATATATATATTTTTTTTTTTAATCCATTTTTAAAAAATTATGAATCTATTTTGAATCGTGATGAGTAGGAATTGTGGTTCAGATGTAATTTTTATTTTTTTTTTGTGCACACCTACTCTTAACCTCTTAACTTTTTTTGTCCCGGCGGTGCTGAGCTGCTGTTACAATACAATGTGAAGAATTCCATGGCGATGGCGCGTGAATATATAACATCACAGGAATGTTTGTGCAAGTGGGAGGTCTGTGCAGGTGTGGATAGTGGACTAAGTGGATCAAGTGGACCAGGGCCAACTAAGCAGCTGCAGGAGCGCAGTCCTGCACGCCACATGAGTCGCTGCAAACTTCTCAGCTAATCCTTTAAATCAGTGGTCCCCAACCTTTTTGTAGCTGCGGACCGGTCAACGCTTGAAAATTTGTCCCACGGACCGGTGGGGGGAGAGGTGTATTTAAAAAAAAAAAAAAAAAAAATGTTGTTTTTTTTACATAAATAAATACAATCATGTGTGCTTACGGACTGTATCCCTGCAGACTGTATTGATCTATATTGATATACAATGTATATATTGTGTTTTTTATGTTGATTTCATAAAAAAAAAAAAATAAAAAAAAAATTAATTTTTTTTTTTTTAATTTCTTGGTTGGGGACCACTGCTTTAAATGGTTATGATTTCCTGCTCACCGAAGAAGCAACGCCATCTGTTGGAACTGTTCCGGCGCATAACTGACGGATTCGGACTTTTGTTTCTTTTTATTTGACTTCTTCAAGCAAAAACCAGGCAGAGGTTTTATTTAACAAGTTTAATATTTTTGGGCCAATGCTACATTACATTTGAACAGTAACACTGGCTCAAACAATATTTGAGCCATTACCACTAGATGGAGTATGCATACCATAGCCACATCTCAAAGTTGCTGGAAGTCAATAGAAGAAATAATAAAGCATCATTACAAGTAGTTACTGATCATCATGAGAGCATAAACAGTTGATTTTTACCTCAAATGCTACCTGATTTTTTTCCCATTTGTCCCCTCACAGCATTAATATCACATCGTTTTACAATATAAGTTGCAAAATTTTGCGTACTCACATTACCATGCTATACTTTCGGCACTTTTGTTTAAAAAATGTGCGGTCGGAGGTGACAACTATACTAAAAAGCAGGGATATCAGAAGCATAATAAGGTGAATAAAATGAACCATTTAAATGATATTCAATTGAATACACTGCAAAGACAAGACGGTTTTTCCGGGTGTTGTTGATAAATGGCTTTGGCTTTGCATAGTAGAGTTTTAACTTGCACTTACAAATGTAGCGACCAACTGTAGTTACTGACAGTGGTTTTCTGAAGTGTTTGAGCCTATGTGGTGATATCCTTTACACGCTGACATCGCTTTTTGATGCAGTACCGCCTGACAGATCCAAGGTCACGGGCATTGAATGTCGGTTTTCGGCCTTGCCGCTTACGTGCAGTGATTTCTCCAGAGTCTCTGAACCTTTTGATGACATTACGGACTGTAAATGGTGAAATCCCTAAATTCCTTGCAATAGCTGGTTGAGAAATGTTGTTCTTAAACAATTTGCTCGCGCATTTGTTGACAAAGTGGCTTCATAATGCACCACACCTATTCAATGGGAGACAGGTCTGGACTACAGGCAGGCCAGTCTAGTACCCGCACTCTTTTACTATGAAGCCACGCTGTTGTAACACGTGGCTTGGCATTGTCTTGCTGAAATAAGCAGGGGCGTCCATGACAACGTTGCTTGGATGGCCACATATGTCGCTCCAAAACCTGTATGTACCTTTCAGCATTAATGGTGCCTTCACAGATGTGTAGGTTACCCATGTCTTGGGCACTAATACACCCCCATACCATCACAGATGCTGGCTTTTACACTTTGCGCCTAGAACAATCCGAATGGTTCTTTTCCTTTTTTTTTTGGAGGACACGACGACCACAGTTTCCAAAAACAATTTGAAATGTGGACTCGTCAGACCACAGAACACTTTTCCACTTTGCATCAGTCCATCTTAGATGAGCTCGGGCCCAGTGAAGTGTTTCTGGGTGTTGTTGATAAATGGCTTTGGCTTTGCATAGTAGAGGTTTAACTTGCACTTAAAGACTGTAACTCTTGGACAATTTGCTAACGCATTTGTTGACAAAGTGGTGACCCTCGCCCCGTCCTTGTTTGTGAATGACTGAGCATTTCACGGAAGCTGCTTTTATACCCAATCATGGCACCCAACCCCCAATTAGCCTGTTCACCTGCGGGATGTTCCAAACAAGAGTTTGATGAGCATTCCTCAACTTTCTCAGTCTTTTTTGCCACTTGTGCCAGCTTTTTTGAAACATGCCGCAGGCATCAAATTCCAAATGAGCTAATATTTGCAAAAAATAACAAAGTTTACCAGTTCCAACGTTAAATGTCTTGTCTTTGCAGTCTATTAATTGCGACTAATTAAAATGCAAAAGTGTGATTGATTTGATAAAAAAATGAATACATATGATCAATACCGGCCGATATCACTCATGGATGATCGGTATCGGCATCATACAACCCTGATGGGAACATCCCTCATAATAAATTTGCACGTTGTTTTTGTTGATTGGATTTTTTTTAAATTTTTTTTTTCCTGCGGCTTCCAGCTCGTAGAATGTCAAGCGGCGGGATCAGAAAGAGCCTGAGTCAGCGTTCCAGCAGAACATATTAAAAGTCTCGCTACACTAATCCTGCTCATTATAGACAGACATCGTTAGAAACCCACGCGGCCCGCGTCCTGGTGAATACAGATGAGCGTGCAAATTCATTTTCCCCCCCCGGCTCACGCTCGCGTCTTTTGTCTCGGGCCGCCTCGGCAAAGTGCGGGAAAAAAACCAAAAAAACAACACCCGACAACAAACGCGTCGTAAATGATGAATAGCGTTGCATAAATGAAGGGATGCGGCGCCCGTCAGAAGGCGCGTACTTTAGAGACATTAGATTTAACAACTCATGGCTTTATGTTCGAGTCCGTCACATTTACAGCATGTCGTGGATCATAATAAAATGGTGCACTTAAAGAAGAAGGAGAAAAGGACATTAGAATGACTTCTTGCTGCACGGTGGGTCGCTTTCCACTCATAATCCACACGAAAAGTTAGGGATATTAGGGGTATTTTCCTGACCATAAGGCGCACCGGATTATAAGGCGCACTGCCGATGAGCGGGTTTATTCAGATCTATTTTACCCACTCAGTGACCTCGTGGTTCGAGTGTGCGCCCTGTGTGTAGTGTTTTACTTCTTGTCTATCGCTCCTATTTTGGTGTTTTTTTCTCTCTTTTTTGGTATTTTCCCATAGCAGTTTCATGTCTTCCTTTGAGCGATATTTCCCGCATCTACTTTGTTTTAGCAATGAAGAATATTTCAGTTGTTTTTATCTTTCTTTGTGGGGACATTGTTGATTGTCACGTCATGTTCGGATGTACAAACCCCGTTGCCATATGAGTTGGGAAATTGTGTTAGATGTAAATATAAACGGAATACAATGATTTGCAAATCATTTTCAACCCATATTCAGTTGAAAATGCTACAAAGACAACATATTTGATGTTCAAACTGATAAACTTTTTTTTTTTGTTGCAAATAATCGTTAACTTTAGAATTTGATGCCAGCAAGACGTGACAAAGAAGTTGGGAAAGGTGGCAATAAATACTGATAAAGTTGAGGAATGCTCATCAAACACTTATTTGGAACATCCCACAGGTGAACAGGCAAATTGGGAACAGGTGGGTGCCATGATTGGGTATAAAAGTAGATTCCATGAAATGCTCAGTCATTCACAAACAAGGACGGGGCGAGGGTCACCACTTTGTCAACAAATGCGTGAGCAAATTGTTGAACAGTTTAAGAAAAACCTTTCTCAACCAGCTATTGCAAGGAATTTATGGATTTCACCATCTACGCTCCGTAATATCATCAAAGGGTACAGAGAATCTGGAGAAATCACTGCACGTAAGCAGTTAAGCCCGTGACCTTCCATCCCTCAGGCTGTACTGCATCAACAAGCGACATCAGTGTGTAAAGGATATCACCACATGGGCTCAGGAACACTTCAGAAAACCACTGTCAGTAACTACAGTTGGTCGCTACATCTGTAAGTGCAAGTTAAAACTCTCCTATGCAAGGCGAAAACCGTTTATCAACAACACCCAGAAACGCCGTCGTCTTCGCTGGGCCTGAGCTCATCTAAGATGGACTGATACAAAGTGGAAAGGTGTTCTGTGGTCTGACGAGTCCACATTTCAAATTGTTTTTGGAAACTGTGGACGTCGTGTCCTCCGGACCAAAGAGGAAAAGAACCATCTGGATTGTTCTAGGCGCAAAGTGTAAAAGCCAGCATGTGTGATGGTATGGGGGTGTATTAGTGCCCAAGGCATGGGTAACTTACACATCTGTGAAGGCGCCATTAATGCTGAAAGGTACATACAAGTTTTGAAGCAACATATGTTGCCATCCAAGCAACGTTACCATGGACGCCCCTGCTTATTTCAGCAAGACAATGTCAAGCCACGTGTTACATCAACGTGGCTTCATAGTAAAAGAGTGCGGGTACTAGACTGGCCTGCCTGTAGTCCAGACCTGTCTCCCATTGAAAATGTGTGGCGCATTATGAAGCCTAAAATACCACAACGAAGACCCCCGGACTGTTGAACAACTTAAGCTGTACATCAAGCAAGAATGGGAAAGAATTCCACTTAAAAAATGTGTCTCTTCAGTTCCCAAACGTTTACTGAGTGTTGTTAAAAGGAAAGGCCATGTAACACAGTGGTGAACATGCCCTTTCCCAACTACTTTGGCACGTGTTGCAGCCATGAAATTCTAAGTGAATTATTATTAGCAACAAAAAAAAAAGTTTATGAGTTTGAACATCAAATATGTTGTCTTTGTAGTGCATTCAATTGAATATGGGTTGAAAAGGATTTGCAAATCATTGTATTCCGTTTATATCTACATCTAACACAATTTCCCAACTCTTATGGAAACGGGGTTTGTACATTGTCTTTGTGGACGCCGTCTTTGCTCCACAGTAAGTCTTTGCTGTCGTCCAGCATTCTGTTTTTGTTGACTTTGTAGACAGTTCAGTTTTAGTTTCGTTCTGCATAGCCTTCCCTAAGCTTCAATTCCTTTTCTTAGGGGGCACTCACCTTTTCTTTACTTTTGGTTTAAGCATTAGATACCTTTTTACCTGCACACTGCCTCCGACATCTACAAAGCAATTAGCTACCTGCTGCCACCTACTGATATGGAAGAGTATTACACGGTTACTCTGCCGAGCTCTAGACAGCACCGACACTAATTACTGGTTTTCAAAAAATATTTTTAACCCAAATAGGTGAAATTACATCATCTCCCAAGGCACACCAGACTGGATCTCACAGTGGTTGAAAAACACCGGGTTAGAGTGTCCGCTATGGCGTCACATTAGTACCAAAAATCCAAGCGCGTAAAAACTGTTATCGCGCGCTGATTCTCCACTTCGTGCGCGCGCGCGACACCCTTTTGCGCGCGCATGGTGCCTTTGTGCGCGCACGCTGTCTCGGTCTGTGCACTGTCATGTTTCATTTTGGAACGTTGGGGGCGGGCATGCTTAGACCGCCCCTTCTTTCTGATTGGCTTTGAAAAAAAAATGAAAAAAAAGAAAAGATAAATACAACTTCAAGTAGGTTGTAAAAAAAAAAGGCAGATGAAGTGAAACTATAGCAATGCTTTTCTTTACACTCTCTCATGCACACCACACAGATACTCATGTTATGAGAAGTATATTGTTTCAAAAATATTAACATTAATTGTTGATATTTTAAACATCTTTCAGATTACATTGCTCGAATTCAAAAACCACTTTACTACACAAATATTAGGCCCAATGTGCAGGATTATTCTATTAGTATTAGTTATTTTTATGTTTTATCATATCTTAGCTTATTTTTATGTTTTATCATATCTTAGCCTATTTTTATATGGTCTTATTATATTTATATTTCAGTTTTTATTGTATTTTATTTTATTTTATAGTTTTTCATATTGTAGTTTATTTTTATGTTTGATTATATCTTATCTTATTTCATATTATTTTTGGACTTTTACCTGATGTGTATTTTAATTATTTTTAATCCATTTATTTGATCATCTAGTGCAGGGGTCACCAACCTTTTTGAAACCAAGAGCTACTTCTTGGGTACTGATTAATGCGAAGGGCTACCAGTTTGATACACACTTAAATAAATTGCCAGAAATAGCCAATTTGCTCAATTTACCTTTAACTCTATGTTATTATTAATAATTAATGATATTTATCTTTGTGGAAACACTGATCATCTTAATGATTTCTCACAATAAATATATATAGAAACAGATAAATATCAATATGCAACACTTTATTTTTATATTTTCTCTAAGTGCACATTTTTCAAATTGAACATTTTCAAATGATCACTTCTAAGACAGTCTTGTGAAATCACAATATCCCATTTTAACTAGCTAGCCACTAACATTTTTTAACAAATCATGAATTACTTTGCACCATGTTTGTACAAATAATAACTCATGTAAAATACAAAAGTCAACTCTCAAATTTGTAAATAATTCATGTCACACTTTGAACTGGACACCAAATCTGTTATGTTTCTTTGTCAGTTAGTGAAGACCAAGTCTTTAAAATATTTTCTTGGATTTTCAAATTCTATTTGAGTTTTGTCTCTCTTAGAATTAAAAATGTAGAGCCCAGATTGCTAGTAAATAAATAAAATTTAAAAAATAGAGGCAGCTATTTTTAGAACAGGCCAGCGGGCTACTCATCTGGTCCTTACGGGCTACCTGGTGCCCGCGGGCACCGCGTTGGTGACCCCTGATCTAGTGTTTCCTCAAAGAGCCCTCTGGATCTCCACGTCCAGAGGGTTCCTGTGATTGGCTATTGTCATTGTGTTGTTATTATTATTGTTGTTGTTGTTTGTTTACTTTTATGTACATGTTTGACTGTCTTCATGGGGTGTGGGTGTTATTTCTCATTTTGTTTTTAACTATGTAAAGCACTTTGAGCTGCATTTTAAATGTATGAAAAGTGCTTTATAAATAAAAATGTATTTTTTTTTTTTAGTAATAGTACCCTTACAATCACTCCAAAGCAGTTCAATAACTTACCTCTTTTTCAGCCAACATTTTTTTATCCACTTCTTCCTCCGTAAATCTTGATACATATTGACGATGACCCGCCCTGCTATACTTCTGATTGCTCAAAGCCAATCAGAAAGAAGGGGCGGTCTAAGCATGCCCGCCCCCAAAGTACCAAAATGAAACATGACAGCGCACAGACCGTGCGCACCACGTGCGCGCAAAAGGGTGTCGCGCGCGCGCACGAAGTGGAGAATCAGCGCGCGATAACAGTTTTTACGCGCTTGGATTTTTGGTACTAATGTGACGCCATAGTCCGCCCTGAGATCGGTAGGTCGTGAGTTCAAACTCCGGCCCAGTCATACCAAAGACTATAAAAATGGGACTCATTACCTCCCTTGGTATCGGATCGATACCTACATTTGTGGTATCATCCAAAACAGAAGAACATGTGATTATTACATTTGAACAGAAGTGTAGATAGAACATGTTAAAACAGCACATAAGCAGATATTAGCAGTAAATGAAAAGTGGATTAATAATCAATTTTTACAGCTTGTCCTTTATAATGTGTACAAAATGATAGGTGTATAAATGACACAATATGTTACTGCATACGTCAGCAGGCTAATTAGGAGTCTTTGTTTGTTTACTTACTACTAAAAGACAAGTTGTTTAGTACAGTGTTTTTCCACCTTTTTTGAGCCAAGCCACATTTTTTGCGTTGACAAAATGCGGAGGCACACCACCAGCAGAAATCATTAAAAAACGAATCTTAGTTGACAGTAAAAAGTTGTTGTCACAATTGTTGGATATGACTTTAAAGCATAACCAAGCATGCATCAATATAGCTCTTGTCTCAAAGTAGGTGTACTGTCACCACCTGTCACATCACACCGTTGACTTATTTGGACTTTTTTGATGTTTTCATGTGTGTAGTGTTTTACTTCTTGTCTTGCGCTCCTATTTTGGTGGCTGTTTCTCTTTTTTTGAGGATTTTCCTGTAGCAGTTTCATGTCTTCCTTTTTTGGTAAAGTAACGAGTAACTATAATTAATGACTTTTTAAAAGTAATTTTCATAACATTGATCTTTACTGCCTTCAGCAGGTTGATGTTTACATATAAGACAACAAGGAGCCTTAAAAGGGTAAAAGTAGTAAAAGGTACCCCAACAGTTAGCTCATATTAAAAAAACTATACACACGTTTAGGCGTGATTGTGGCAGCAGTGTTGTTCTTCTAGTAGCCAAGCTCTGAGATGTTTGGTAGTAGTAGTAGTAACAATAGAGTAATAGAAATAAAGTAGTAGAAACAGAGTAGTAGAAATAAAGTAGTAGAAATAAAGTAGTAGAAATTGAGTAGTAGAAATTGAGTAGTAGAAATAAAGTAGTAGAAATAGAGTAGTAGAAATATAGTATAAATAAAGTAGTAGACATAGAGTAGTAGAAAAAAGTAGTATAAGTAGAGTAGTATAAATAAAGTAGTAGAAATAGAGTAGTAGAAATAAAGTAGTAGAAATAGAGTAGTAGAAATAGAGTAGTAGAAATAGAGTAGGAATAAAGTATAAATAAAGTAGTAGAAATTGAGTAGTAGAAATTGAGTAGTAGAAATAGACTAGTAGAAATAAAGTAGTAGAAATAGAGTAGTAGAAATATAGTATAAATAAAGTAGTAGACATAGAGTAGTAGAAAAAAGTAGTATAAGTAGAGTAGTAGAAATAAAGTAGTAGAAATAGAGTAGTAGAAATAAAGTAGTAGAAATAGAGTAGTAGAATTAGAGTAGTAGAAATATAGTAGAAATAAAGTATAAATAAAGTAGTATAAATAGAGTAGTAGAAAAAAGTAGTATACACAGAGTAGTAGAAATAAAGTAGTAGAAATAGAGTAGTAGAAATAAAGTAGTAGAAATAGAGTAGTAGAAATACTAGTAGAAATAGAGTAGTAGAAATATAGTAGAAATAAAGTAGTAGAAATAAAGTAGTAGAAATAGAGTAGTAGAAATAAAGTAGTAGAAATAGAGTAGTAGAAATACTAGTAGAAATACTAGTAGAAATAGAGTAGTAGAAATATAGTAGAAATAAAGTAGTAGAAATAGAGTAGTAGAAATAAAGTAGCAAAAATAGAGTAGTAGAAATCGAGTAGTAGAAATAAGTAGTAGAAAGTGAGTAGTAGAAATAGAGTAGAAATAAAGAAGTACAAATAGAGTAAATGTAAATGTAAATGTGTTATACTTGTGTAGCACTTTTCTACCTTTTTTTTTAAGGAACTCAAAGCGCTTTGACACTATTTCCACATTTACCCATTCACACACACATTCACACACTGATGGTAGTAGAAATAAAGTAGTAGAAATAGAGTAGTAGAAATATAGTAGAAATAAAGTAGTACAAATAGAGTAGTAGAAATATAGTAGAAATAGAGTAGTAGAAATATAGCAAAAATAAAGTAGTAGAAATAGAGTAGTAGAAATATAGAAGGAATATAGTAAAAATAGAGTAGTAGAAATAAAGTAGTAGAATTCGAGTAGTAGAAATAGAGAAATAGAAATAGAGTAATAGAAATCAAGTAGTAGAAATCGAGTAGTACAAATAGAGTAATAGAAATAGAGTAGTAGAAATCGAGTAGTAGAAAACGAGTAATAGAAATTGAGTAGTAGATATCGAGTAATAGAAAGAGTAGTAGAAATAAAGTAGTAGAAAGTGAGTAATAGAAATAGAGTAGAAATAAAGAAGTACAAATAGAGTAGTAGAAATAAAGTAGTAGAAATTGAGTAGTAGAAATATAGTAGAAATAAAGTAGCACAAATAGAGTAGTAGAAATATAGTAGAAATAAAGTAGTAGAAATAGAGTAGTAGAAATATAGCAAAAATAAAGTAGTAGAAATAGAGTAGTAGAAATATAGTAGAAATAAAGTAGTAGAAATACAGTAGTAGAAATAAAGCAGTAGAAAGTGAGTAGTAGAAATAGAGTAGAAATAAAGAAGTACAAATAGAGTAGTAGAAATAAAGTAGTAGAAATAGAGTAGTAGAAATCGAGTAATAGAAATCAAGTAATAGAAATCAAGTAGTAGAAATCGAGTAGTAGAAATAGAGTAATAGAAATAGAGTAGTAGAAATCGAGTAGTAGAAAACGAGTAATAGAAATCTAGTAATAGAAATAGAGTAGTAGAAATCGAGTAGTAGAAATCGAGTAGTAGGAATAAAGTAGTAGAAATCGAGTAGTAGAAATCGAGTAATAGAAATGGAGTAGTAGAAATGGAGTAGTAGAAATAGAGAAGGTAGAAATAGAGTAATAGAAATAGTGGTAGAAATGGAGTAGTAGAAATGGAGTAGTATAAAAAGAGAGAGCCACCTTGAGTTGAACTCATTGACACTAGCAAGACAACATGAAATGTTTGGCCTTTGCAGCCTTTGAGCTGTAATTGCATCTGCTCTTCCTGCTGAGACTTTCAAGGCCCTCATGTGGGCCCCAGCTGTGGCCCACGCCCCACAAATGGCAGCCACTTTCTTCTTCATCAGCCAGACGCTTCATTAATAACCCGACCAGCGATCCCCGGTCTTCCTGACGGCCACTGGCATGGAGTCCCCGGCTCGTTTACAGCAAGCGGGCTTGTTCGGGGACAAATGCACGGCCCCCGGAAGCGTCCCCGGTGGCGTTTTGGGAGCCCGGTGGTTGGCAGCCAGCGGTCCAGAGAGGGCACAGGCAGATGGCCACTTTTCCACCGCCCAAGCTAAAACTGTTGAGGGACTGGAATGACTCCGAATTTCCTGCTGACAGTCTCGGTGCGGTGATGATGTGCGGCCACAAAGCAGTTAGTCCGTATCAGGTTGTCGGGGACGCGTTCTCACCTCTGCCAGATGTTGAGGTAGCAACTCAACTCTTAGTTTGAGGGAAAAAGAAAGTCCTGGGATTTACCAAGTAAGTTGTTTCCACCAGCAACAGCTGTTTCAGCAAGAATCCCATAGGAGGACACTTTACACCCCCCATCTTTAAAGCCCCAGTGGCACCCCGCCACAAATAGACTAAGTGTCCAGACTAGGACCCGCAGACTTGGCCCGCCAAGAGTCCTGATTTTATTAAGTAATGTTGCCCGCAGGGAAGTTGCATTCATTTTAAAGTCCAATAACTTTGTTGCTGCTATTGTGTCGTCATATAATGCAAAACATGAGCTTCTCACATCAATTACTTTTAATTAGGCTTTAAATGGAACCATGTGCACAGCATTACTTATATGACCCAATGCTATATATATATATACACTACCGTTCAAAAGTTTGGGGTCACCCAAACAATTTTGTGGAATAGCCTTCATTTCTAAGAACGAGAATAGACTGTGGAGTTTCAGATGAAAGTTCTCTTGTTCTGGCCATTTTGAGCGTTTAATTGACCCCACAAATGTGATGCTCCAGAAACTCAATCTGCTCAAAGGAAGGTCAGTTTTGTAGCTTCTGTAACGAGCTAAACTGTTTTCAGATGTGTGAACATGATTGCACAGGGGTTTTCTAATCATCAATTAGCCTTCTGAGCCAATGAGCAAACACATTGTACCATCAGAACACTGGAGTGATAGTTCCTGGAAATGGGCCTCTATACACCTATGTAGATATTGCACCAAAAACCAGACATTTGCAGCTAGAATAGTCATTTACCACATTAGCAATGTATAGAGTGTATTTCTTTAAAGTTAAGACTAGTTTAAAGTTATCTTCATTGAAAAGTACAGTGCTTTTCCTTAAAAAAAAAGGACATTTCAATGTGACCCCAAACTTTTGAACGGTAGTGTATATACAGTCATGCTCATAAGTTTACATACTCTGGGAGAATTTAGGATTTCTTGGCCATTCTTCAGAGAATATGAATGATAACACAAAAACCTTTCTTCCACTCATGCTTAATGGTTGTTTGAAGCTATTTATTGGCAAACAACTGTGTAATCAAAATGACAAACGAAAGTAACCAAATGACCCTGATCAAAAGTTTACACACCCCAGTGACTTTGATCTGATAACATGCACAAAAGTTGACACAAACAGGTTTGAATGGCTAATCAAGGTTCCAATCCTCACCTGTGACCTGTTTGTTTGTAATTAATGTGTGTGTATAAAAGGTCAGCAAGTGTCTGGGCTTCTGACAGACCATTGCATCTTTCATCTAGTGCTGCACACATGTTTCTGGATTCTGAGTCATGGGGAAGGCAAAAGAATTGTCAAAGGATCTGCGAGAAAAGGTAATTGAACTGCATAAAACAGGAAAGGGGTATAAAAAGGTATAAAAAGATATCCAAGGAATTGAGAATGCCAATCAGCAGTGTTCAAACGCTGATTAAGAAGTGGAAAATGAGGGATTCAGGTAGATCAGCAAATATTTCAGCCACAACCGCCAGGAAAATTGTTCGAGATGCAAAGAACAATCCACAAATAACTTCAGCTGAAGCACAGGACTCTCTGAAAAACTGTGGTGTGGCTGTTTCAAGATGCACAATAAGGAGGCACTTGAAGAAAAATGGGTTGCATGGTCGAGTCGCCAGAAGAAAGCCATTTCTGCGCAAATGTCACAAAGTATCCCGCCTACATTACGCCAAACAGCACAGAGACAAGCCTCAAAACTTCTGAAACAAAGTAATTTGGAGTGATGAGACCAAAATTTTACTTTTTGCCCACTCGACCATGCAGCCCATTTTTCTCCAAGTGCCTCCTTATTGTGCATCTTGAAACAGCCACACCACAATTTTTCAGAGAGTCCTGTATTTCAGCTGAAGTTATTTGTGGATTTTTCTTTGCATCTCCAACAATTTTCCTGGCAGTTGTGGCTGAAATCTTTGCTGGTCTACCTGAGTCCCTAATGTTCCACTTCTTAATCATTGTTTGAACACTGCTGATTGGCATTCTCAATTCCTTGGATATCTTTTTATACCCCTTTCCTGTTTTATGCAGTTCAATTACCTTTTCTCGCAGATCCTTTGACAATTCTTTTGCCTTCCCCATGACTCAGAATCCAGAAACATCTGTGCAGCACTGGATGAAAGATGCAATGGTCTGTCAGAATCCCAGAAACTCGCTGACCTTTTATACACACTCACATTAATTACAAACACACATGCCACAGGTGAGGATTGGAACCTTGATTAGCCATTCAAACCTGTTTGTGTCAACTTTTGTGCATGTTATCAGATCAAAGTCACTGGGGTATGTAAACTTTTGATCAGGGTCATTTGGGTACTTTCTTTTGTCATTTTGATTTAAAAAGAGTAAACAAAGTTGTTTGCCAATAAATAGCTTCACACGACCATTAAGCATGAGTGGAAAAAAGGTTTTTTTCTCTGAAAAATGGCCAAGAAATCATAAATTCTCCCAGGGTATGTAAACTTATGAGCACGACTGTATATATATATATATACATATATATATATATATATATATATATATATATATATATATATATATATATATATATATATATATATATATATATATATATATGTTATGGTTGGAGGGAGTTGACGGCACAGACACATGAATTTTATTATATATATTACAATATATATATAATAATCAATCAATCAATCAATGTTTACTTATATAGCCCTAAATCACGAGCTATGTGTGTGATTAGCTGTAGTGTTTTACCAAATGTTGAAACGAGGAGAAGGAACAAGGCGGGAAGGCAGTCCGTGGGGCAGGCAGATGACCCAGGGTGAGAGAGAGGCGTCAGAGTCCGTGTCCATGCTAGGGGTCGAGGATTAAGGGTGGCAGTCCGAAGGCAGATTGCTGGGGAGGACGACAAAGAAGAACAATGAAACACGGAGGGGGAAACGCAGAGAGAAAGAGAGAGAGAGAGCATAAAGCTGGGTTATCGGCTTACGGCACAGAAGACTAAGTTCCGACGAGGATCCTTGGGTCAACTGGTCTAAATACCGCTCGCTCTCATCAGTCCCAGGTGTTTTGATTGCTGCACAAAATCAGGTCCCCATAATGAAATACGTAGATGTATATATATATATATATATATATATATATATATATATATATATATATATATATATATATATATATATATATATATATATATAATAAGAGCGCTGAGCAGGAAATAATAGAAAATGCGAGAAAGTAAAAATAGCTGTCCTTTGAGATCAGGCCTGGCCCTAACCAATCTGGCGCCCTAGGCAAGATTTTAGGTGGCGCCCCCCCACATCGGCAGTGAAGTGTATATACTCACAAGAAACCGAATAGCTTTGTCTTTGACCTTTTTTTTTACTGAAAGAAAGCAAATTAACATATTATATGAGAATGTTATGATTATCTTTAACCGAATCACAGCAGTGCTCAAATTAAAAAACAGCATTCCCTCTCATGTGATATTGCTTAATTAACATTAATGATGTGCACTTTAACAACTAGGCTTACAACTATACCTAATATATAAAGGGGTGGAAAAGTGACTATTACCTGCAGGGCAAACATTAGCTAACCAGAAGGCAATAACAATGTAAACAAAAAACCCCTGCTTAAAAGATCTAATACAAATGTCCCTGAAGAATGTAAGGTGGGAGTACTGTAATTACCTAACGTTACATTATTATTTTCCATAACAATTTAGCCCCCTCCACAATATTAACCCGACGTTAAAGCAGAACAAGCTATTTATTGAATAGCAATTACCGAATCATGTAACATTAGCTTAATGCTAAAAAGCCAGGTTACTATCACATTCTGTAACAGACAAATAATTTCATGTAGGCTAACGTTACCTACCTGCTACCTCTGTCTTTTTCTCGTTTCTCCTCCTCTTCTTTTCTATTTTTTCTTCCCTGGGCACCTGACAGTTTTGACCGTTTTGACATTTTGTGTTGATTTTTTGGTGGTGACGTCCAAAAAGAGTCATGATACGGGAAGGGAGGGGGCGCACCGTGCGGGGGGAGGGGGGGCGTAATGTTGTAACAAATAATATTTCTATTAAATAGGCTTTACTTTGCATTTTACCTAACGTGGGATTCTTTTTTGTATTTAGAAATAATAGTACCAACTTTTTTTTTTTTTTTTTTTTTTTCTCCAACATTTGTGGCACTGGCGTGGCGCCCCCTGATGGACGGCGCCCTTAGCATTTGCCTATACGGCCTATGCTACGGGCCGGCCCTGTTTGAGATTATGGTAAATCTTACCGTTGCGGTGCCTTCAGGGACACTCTGGAAACTCTGGCAACTTTATTCAACACAATTATTGGTTATAACTCAACAAAAAAAAAGCACAGAGACAACAATAATGTTTATTAAGACTGAGACTGCGTATAAAAAGTGTCTCAAATCGAAACATACTAAAACGTGAACATATGGGAATGGAGGTATTTATACGTAGTATTTATCAAGGCCAGAAAGGCAGCAGGGAAAGTTGTGCACAGGTGGAAGTATCTCAGCAGAGTCTTTTCACTCTGTAAATGGAGCCAAAAATAGTCGAATGCCAGTTGAAACTTTTCGACTCCATATAATCCTGTAATGTGTGGCGCTTTCAAACAAGTTCTTGCTCCGCCACAGAAGTTGGCAGCGAGTGCAACCAACCACCTCTGCACCACGTCTGCTGCATGCCAACACACACAACTACAGCCAGAAGTGGATCCATACGGCCCCGTTCACCTGACACATGTGACGTGACGAATTGGGGCGTACGCTATCCACTTTAGCGCTGAGTGATGACTATCTTAAAAAGTGTTTTGTGGTAATTATAACTTTGACCCCAGCGTCAGTTGCTATGCAGAATGACGCTTTCCGTCCCCCGTCCCCTCTTCCTCTCACGCGAGATCCACCCATGAATGGGGCCATATGAATCGCTTCCCTAATTGAGTTTTTTTTTTTATAAATGCAAGGACGTTTATGTCAAAGTCTGTGTGTGCAGGACACCTGATTTTGTGCATATATTTGGTAGAGCACTGTAAACAATGATGCCTGGTGAGATACATTGAGGGTGTCTACAATCTTGCATGTCTTTTTATTTTGATGCAACGCATGCTGTAGTCCATTCATGACTGTACAATATCTCAAAGTAGGTTCTTACCAGCAGGATTATATATATATATATATATATATATATATATATATATATATATATATATATATATATATATATATATATATATATATATATATATATATATATATATATATATATATATGTATATGTGTGTGTGTGTATCAGTGGCGTGCAGTCACTAGAGGCAGGGGAGGCGGGGCCTCACCTGACATCATGGAAAGAAAAAAAAAGTAAAAAGAAAAAAAAAAAAATTAAATTGTTATATGTATCCAGTGATTATACTAAAGTTATTTTCCATTTAACTTCACCAGTTTTAGATTATTTTTATTTTTATTTTCACATTTGCCGTTCAAATACTGAGAAGAGACGGTGCGGTGATCAGCAGCCAGTTGAGGCACTTGTGCCTCACCATGGATTGCGACTCGGCTAACTGCTGGCCTGCTGTGCAGTGAGACCGTATTGCTATATGAATTATATTATACATTTCCATACTTTAGTTAGCTGAGGTATATAATGTGCAGTGTATTTTGTCAACAACTGTATGTGTGCAAAGTATTTTTAGTGCTGAGCATTCATAAATCTGCTGCGGAGACACACTGTGTGAGGCTCGTATCATAACCCCGCCTCCTGGTGCCAAGCCTCCGCCGCAGAATACACCCCCGACGGGAGCGCCGCGGCCACACCAACCAAAGCCCACACCCAAACCCTCCACGTGCAAGACCGAATCCACCCAAAAAAAGTCACTTAACAAGAAGCCAAAAAGTGCAAAAACAACAATGCTCGCGCTGCAGGAGCCGCGAACGACCGCAGGGACACAACATTAGGTACACCTGCACTGCAGGTTTATATGTTTGTAAATCTGACTGTGATGATGCAGTCGTGCCTCACCAGACATTAAACTCACCGCACGCCACTGGTGTGTATATACATATATGTATATATATATGTGTGTATATACATATATGTATATATATATATATATATATATATATATATATATATATATATATATATATATATATATATATATATTATATATATATATATGTATATATATATATATATATATATATATATATATATATATATATATATATATATATATATATATATATATATATACACTACCGTTCAAAAGTTTGGGGTCACCCAAACAATTTTGTGGAATAGCCTTCATTTCTAAGAACAAGAATAGACTGTCGAGTTTCAGATGAAAGTGATCTTTTTCTGGCCATTTTGAGCGTTTAATTGACCCCACAAATGTGATGCTCCAGAAACTCAATCTGCTAAAAGGAAGGTCAGTTTTGTAGCTTCTGTAACGAGCTAAACTGTTTTCAGATGTGTGAACATGATTGCACAAGGGTTTTCTAATCATCAATTAGCCTTCTGAGCCAATGAGCAAACACATTGTACCATTAGAACACTGGAGTGATAGTTGCTGGAAATGGGCCTCTATACACCTATGTAGATATTGTACCAAAAACCAGACATTTGCAGCTAGAATAGTCATTTACCACATTAGCAATGTATAGAGTGTATTTCTTTAAAGTTAAGACTAGTTTAAAGTTATCTTCATTGAAAAGTACAGTGCTTTTCCTTCAAAAATAAGGTAATATATATATATGTATATATATATATATATATGTGTTTGTATATATATATATATATATATATGTATATATATATATATATGTATATATATATATATATATATATATATATATATATATATATATATATATATATATATATATATACACACATACATATATATACACATACATATATATACATATAAACATATATATATATATACATACATATATATATATATACATGCATATAAACACACATATATATATATATATATATATATATATATATATATATATATATATACATACATATATATATATATATATATACATACATATATATATATATATATACATACATATAAACACATATATATATATATATATATATATATATACATATATATATATATATATATATATATATATATACTGTATATATATATATATATATATATATATATATATATATATATATATATATATATATATATATATATATATATATATAACTTAATTCCTTCAGCTATCATATCTTAGTCTTTAATATTTACCTTTTTGAATGTAAGACGACCCCATTTTTTTCTGGAAATATATCTATTTAAGTAGAAATATAGCATATCTTGTATTTAATGTCATCATCATTTCTTCATCACCTTTCTTGAGTAACATTGCTACCTTTTGGAGCGGGTCTTTCTGTGGGTTGCGGCTGCGTCTCTCCGGGTCACTGGTGTGTGTGTGAGTGACAGGAAGAAAAGCTTAAGGGAAGTCGTTTGTTTTGCATGAATATATCCCAAGACCCCCATCAGTCTTTTTCTGTTTTTTTTAAGGAAAAAAGTGCCACATTTGTGTCAATAGGTTATTTATTCAATTCAGTCTCATTATCATCATCATCATTTCTTTTTATTCCTTTCATGAAAATGCATACAGGGTCTCATATGCGCTACATTTACTCCGTTACATTTAATTAAGTCACTTTTTGGATGAATTGTACTTCTCAGAGTAGTTTTAATGCAACACACTTTTTTTTACTTTTACTTGGGTATTTTCATTTATTTATATCACCATTATTTATAAATACCGCTTGCAAAGACGTATTCTTACGTCAGGGCACTGTCACGTGACTCTGTTTGACCAATCCAACGTAAAGCACAAGTGACGCATGAAAACCATTCCACCAATCAAACAAGCACAAAGTACAGCTTATATGAAGCCGGAACAGGTCAGGATGTTTAAAGTTGATGATAAATTATTAACGTACTTGTTTAACAAGTGTCAGAATGTTCCTAAAAGAAGACAATTTAATCACGTGACATGACGTCACCGCATCCCGGCTGTTTGAGACAACTGGTAAGCAGAAGCCTCCTAAAGCAGTTGACTAGAAAAAACGATCTTTTTGTATGTCTCTGATGATCCTAATAACCACAAGTGTCATTTAAACACGTTAAAACATTAATAACAACATCGAATAGCAGTGGAAAGTCGTACTTATCTGTCAGATCCGGAGCTTGAAAGTCAATAGCGCTAGCCTATTAGCATGTAGCATTATCTTCTTCTACTTCCGTCTAACATAGCTAAACAAGCAGAAATGACCACAGTCGCCCCCTACTGTAGGAGAGGCGCACTGCGCATGGCCAACAGTCACATTAGAGGTAAGAGCATGGAAACGACAACTTCACATTTTGCTGTATAATTGGAAAAAAAACGAATTATGTGACAAATCAGACTAAATTAGAGCATGGAAATGTACTTCAATGGTTACTTTCAAATAGGGCTGCAACTAAAAACTAATTTGATAATCCATTATTCTGTCGATTATTGCTTTGATTAATCGATTAATAATCGGATAAAAGAGACAAACTACATTTCTATCCTTTCCTGTATTTTATTGAAAAAAACTGCATACTGGCACCATACTTATTAGGGACCGAGTCCCTTTGGGACAGAGGACCCTATTGTAATTCTAGCATTTTATTATTATACCGCTGCCTCTTTGAGCTGTAATTTGACCCCCTTAACATGCTTCAAAACTCACCAAATTGGACACACACATCAGGACTGACGAAAATTGCCATCTAATCAAAAAAACAAACCCCAAAACTCAAAATTGCGCTCTGGCGCCCCCTAGGAAGAAAACACAGACACAACTGCCTGTAACTCCCGGCAGGAATGTCGTAGAGACATGAAACAAAAACCTCTATGTAGGTCTCACTTAGACCTATATTTCATACACTGACAACCCCCAGCAAAAAAATCAACAGGAAGTTTGCAATTCCCCTTCAAAACAAAAGTTGTGTAAAAACAGTCACCTTTTTTCAAACAGTATCTCCTCTGAGCGCGTTTGTCGTGTCGGCTTCAAACTAGCACAGGAGAGAGATTGAACCCTTCTGATTAAAAATTGATGAAAGAGTTTTAATTACTGCTCTGGTTTAGATTTTATGAGCCCTCAAAGTCGGTCCCGTCCATCGCTGCTTGCAGCTTTAATTTTGATTATTGTTTCTCAGCTGTTTGTAAATGTTGCAGTTTATAAATAAAGGTTTATACATTTTTTTTTAAAAGTAGCCTCTGCGCATGCGCATAGCATAGATCCAACGAATCGATGACTAAATTAATCGCCAACTATTTTTATAATCGATTTAATGGATTAGTTGTTGCAGCCCTACTTTCAAACTAATAAAAAGAACATTAATATTATGTTATGTAAATTGTGTCAGTAGAAATGTTCACATTTCACCCTCCAACAATTGAACTTCTAACTGCAGTAAATTGTAGATGTTTGATTATATTTTACACACACACACACACACACACACACACACACACACACACACACACACACACACACACATACACACACACACACACATTCTTGTATTTCTTACCTTCTTGAGACCTCCGGAAAAAATGCCTACCTCTTTATTACCCCCCTTTCTAGATATATAAAGATGTGTATTTACAACATTAATAATATATACATACTATGCAAATATGAAAAAGCTTGTTGTGAAAAATGAGTTGGGATTTCACAAGAGAAAGGTCACAATTTCACAAGAAAAACTTAGAATTTTGGCAGTATTTTTTTTTAAAAAGTCGTAATTTTACTCAACGCAAGTCAACATTTTACAAGAAAGACTGAACATTTGTGCAATGTTAGGATAAAAGTTGGAATTTCACTCAACAGTCCCAATTTTACGAGAAAAGCTTAACATTTTGGCAATTTTATGAAAAGGGTCGTAATTTTACTCGACAAAAGTCACAATTTTATAAGAAAACTTTAACATTTTGGCAATATTATAATAATACTCAGAATTTTACTTGATAAAAGTCAAAATGTTACTAAAAAAATTGGCAATATTTTACAAGAACAACAAAAAAATTGGCAATATTTTACAAGAACGACAAAAAAATTGGCAATATTGTGATACAAGTCAGATTTTTATATGACAGTCACCTTTTTGCATTAAAAAGTAAAAATTTTACGTTAAAAAAAGTCATAATTTTACATTGAAAAAGTCATAATTTTACTCAAAAAATGTCACCGTTTTACAAGAACAACAAAACATTGGCAATATTGTGATACAAGTCAGATTTTTATACAACAAATGTCACCTTTTTGCATTAAAAATTTATAATTTTACATTAAAAAGTAATAATTTGTCCAAAAATGTCACTGTTTTACAAGAACAACAAAAAAATTGGCAATATTGTGATAAAAGTCAGATTTTTATGACAAATGTCACCTTTTTGCATTAAAAATTAATAATTTTACATTAAAAAGTAATAATTTGTCAAAAAATTTCACTGTTTTACAAGAACAACAAAAAAATTGGCAATATTGTGATAAAAGTCAGATTTTTATATGACAAATGTCACCTTTTTGCATTAAAAATTAATACATTTACATTAAAAAGTAATAATTTTACTCAAAAAATGTCTGTTTTACAAGAACAAAAAATAATTGGCAATATTGTGATAAAAGTCAGATTTTTATATGACAAATGTCACCTTTTTGCATTAAAGATTAAAAATTGTACATTAAAAAGTCATCATTTTACTCAAAAAATGTCACTGTTTTACAAGAACAACAAAAAAATTGGCAATATTGTGATACAAATCAGATTTTTATATGACAAATGTCACCTTTTTGCATACAAAATTTATGATTTTACATTAAAAAGTAATAATTTTACTCAAATGTCACTGTTCTACAAGAACAACAAAAAAATTGGCAATATTGTGACAAAAGTCAGATTTTTATATGACAAATGTCACCTTTTTGCATTAAAAATTAATAATTTTATATTTAAAAATTAATAGCTTTACTCAAGAAATTTCACTGTTTTACAAGAACAACAAAAAAATTGGCAATATTGGGATAAAACTCAGATTTTTATATGACAAATGTCACCTTTTTGCTATAAAGATGAATAATTTTACATTAAAAAGTCATAATTTTACTCAAAAAATGTCACTGTTTTACAAGAACAACAAAAAAATTGGCAATATTGGGATACAAGTCAGATTTTTATATGACAAATTTCACCTTTTTGCATTAAAAATTAATGATTTTACATAAAAAAGACATAATTTTACGAGAAAATATTGCAATATTACAGAAACAGAAAGAATATGAGAAATTGGTCCAGATTTTATAAGAAAAAAATCAACACATTGTGAGGAAAAGTCTGCTTTTAGTTATCTTATTTTTTGGGGAATTTTTTGTTCGTAATCGGTTTTTAATCTTCATTATTTACTTTAAGTTATTACAGTATGTCTCTATATTAGGGCTGCAACAACTAATCGATTAAATCGATTAAAATCGATTATAAAAATAGTTGGCGATTAATTTAGTCATCGATTCGTTGGATCTATGCTATGCGCATGTGCAGAGGCAATTTTTTTTTAAAATTTTTTATTCTTTTTTTTTTTTTAATGAACCTTTATTTATAAACTGCAACATTTACAAACAGCTGAGAAACAATAATCAAAATAAGTATGGTCCCAGTATGCTGTTTTTTTTTCAATAAAATACTGAAAATGATAGAAATGTAGTTTGTCTCTTTTATCCGATTATTAATTGATTAATCGAAGTAATAATCAACAGATTAATCGATTATCAAATTAACCGTTTGTTGCAGCCCTACTCTATATACATATTTATTTATTTTTTTAAATTAATTTTGGCCAAAGGGGGCGCATTTCAATTTCTTACACACACTTGTTATTTCATATGTTTACTACTTTTAAAACCGACAGAGTCAATTTGAAAAATCCCTCCTTTTTGGGACCACCGTCATTTTGATAGATTTCAAATGAGACATTCTCTATTAGATGCAATGTTATTGGGACCATGATTACGGTCCTAACTTGTTCACACCTCCTCATATGTAAGCTACTTTTCCTTCTTGATGTCTCAAGAAGGGTAGAAATACAAGAACACACACACACCAACTACAGCTGTAGTCAAATAATCATTAAAAAAAATAGCTACTAAGTAGATCACAAGTTACTCACAAGTTACTCAATAATTTATTAGTTTTTTCACGGAATACCGTATTTTCCGAACCATAGGGCGCACCGGATTAAAAGGCGCATTAAAGGAGTCATATTATTTTATTTTTTTTTCTAAATGTAAAAGACTTCCTTATGGTCCACATAACATGTAATGGTGGTTCTTTGCTCAAAATGTTGCATGGATGATGTTTTACAGATCATCTTCAAGTCGCTTTCTGACAGTCGCTTCAGGATGCGCCGTTTTGTGGGCGGTCTTATTTACGTGGCTAACCTTCGACGGCGTCGTCTCCCCCGTTATCTTATCTTGTTGTAGCGGTGTAGCGTGCAAGGACGGGAGTGGAAGAAGTGTCAAAAGATGGAGCTAACTGTTTTAATGACATTCAGACTTTACTTCAATCAATAACGGAGCAGCATCTCCTCATCCGTGGCTCACTAGTGCAACAACAAGGCCGGAAATGTGTCCCTTGAAAATCCGTCCGACCGGAACTCTCTAATAACTAAAGTTCCTTGGGTGAATAATGTACACTCACTACACCGGTATGTTTTAGTGCTTTCATGGCGAGTTTACTGACAGATATAAGTAAGAACTTTACACTACTTTATATTAGAAATGGTAACAGCGGAGGACGAATGTCCCTTAACAAGAAGATAGAGAAAAAGGAGATGCTTATCGACTACGACTAAAAAGGCGAACGCGCGCAAACTTTCAGGACTTATGCAGATCCCAAATACAGATCAGCAGGTACCAGAAGTTAAAAAAAGTTGCTTTTGCATAATATTGCAAAACAAAACGCCAGATAATATGTCTTACCTTATACACACACCATAATAATACTCCTATGTTGAAGCACAGTACAATCCATCAAGCGGTGTGGCTTCATAGCTTACCAAAGTCCTACTAAAACATTTTAAAAGATTTTTGAGCGCCGTGTGTAATGTTCTATATTTTCAATGGAACATATAACATGTTGGTGTTGTTTACTTGAGTCATATTGCAGTCTCTTATGTGTGACTGCCATCATATTGCAGTCTACACCTATATCTTATGTGTGACTGCCATCATATTGCAGTCTACACCTATCTCTTATGTGTGACTGCCATCATATTGCAGTCGACACGTATTTCTTATGTGTGACTGCCATCATATTGCAGTCGACACATATCTCTTATGTATGACTGCCATCATATTGCAGTCTACACGTATCTCTTATGTGTGACTGCCATCATATTGCAGGCTACATGTATCTCTTATGTGTGACTGCCATCATATTGCAGTCTACACCTATCTCTTATGCGTGACTGCCATCATATTGCAGTCTACACGCATCTCTTATGTGTGACTACCATCATATTGCAGTCTACACGTATCTCTTATGTGTGACTGCCATCATATTGCAGTCTACACATATCTATGTGTGACTGCCATCATATTGCAGTCTACACGTATCTCTTATGTGTGACTGCCATCATATTGCAGTCTACACGTATCTCTTATGTGTGACTGCCATCATATTGCAGTCTACACGTATCTCTTGTGTGAATGCCATCATATTGCAGTCTACACGTATCTCTTATGTGTGACTGCCATCATATTGCAGCCTACATGTATCTCTTATGTGTGACTGCCATCATATTGCAGGCTACATGTATCTCTTATGTATGACTGCCATCATATTGCAGTCTACACCTATCTCTTATGTGTGACTGCCATCATATTGCAGTCTACACCTATCTCTTATGCGTGACTGCCATCATATTGCAGTCTACACGCATCTCTTATGTGTGACTACCATCATATTGCAGTCTACACGTATCTCTTATGTGTGACTGCCATCATATTGCAGTCTACACATATCTCTTATGTGTGACTGCCATCATATTGCAGTCTACATGTATCTCTTATGTGTGACTGCCATCATATTGCAGTCTACACGTATCTCTTGTGTGAATGCCATCATATTGCAGTCTACACGTATCTCTTATGTGTGACTGCCATCATATTGCAGGCTACACGTATCTCTTATGTGTGACAGCCATCATACTGTATTGCAGTCTACACTTATCTCTTATGTGTGACTGCCATCATATTGCAGTCTACACCTATCTCTTATGTGTGACTGCCATCTAATGGCAGTCTACACGTACCTCTTATGTGTGACTGCCATCATATTGCAGTCTACACCTATCTCTTATGTGTGACTGCCATCATATTGCAGTCGACACGTATCTCTTATGTGTGACTGCCATCATATTGCAGGCTACACGTATCTCTTATGTGTGACTGCCGTCATATTACAGTCTACACGTATCTCTTATGTGTGACTGCCATCATATTACAGTCTACACGTATCTCTTATTTGTGAATGCCATCATACTGCAGTCTACATGTATCTCTTATGTGTGACTGCCATCTACTGTTCACACTTATCATTTCACCATGTGCCAAATAAAATAGCTTTGAGGTCGGTAAGCACAACCAAAATGATTCCGTACATTAGGCGCACCGGGTTGTAAGGCGCACTGTCGAGTTTTGAGAAAATGAAAGGATGTTAATAGTTGGTTGCTCTACCCACCACTGCACATGTGCAGAAAATGTGTTTTAGAGGCTCAACTTCAGCTCAGTTGTACGTTTTGAATCTCCTGCTATAAGCGAACAGCAAGGCCAGATGTTGTGGGAGAAGCAGAGAGATGTTAGGTTTGGGCCGCGATGAAAGATGGGCAGCATTTTTCATGTGGTGCAGTTTGCATCCTGTCTGAAACGTATGTAATAGCATTACGTCACTTCCTGTGCCACTAATGGTCCTGACACAGAAGCCCGAATGAAGCCTTTTGTCCGGAGGATCATGACAGGCTTGGCATGTTGTAAAAATGACTTGTGGAATATTGGCCTTGTCTGGAAATCGACTGATTATTTGGCATGTTTACAACTACATCAGGAGATGTAATATATACACATATGATACCACTATTTTAACATGTAATAGTGAGTAAAGTTTCCGTTTTGCTGCAGCCCCTTTTTAACTAATAAAAAAACAAAAAAAACTCAATAATTCTCCCTAGGGCGGGGCGATATGGCCTTTTATTAATATCTCGATATTTTTAGACCATGTCACGATACACAATATATATCTCCATATTTTGCCTTAGCCTTGAATGAACACTTGATGCATATAATCACAGCAGTATGATGATTCTATGTGTCTACATTAAAACATTCTTCTTCATACTGCATTAAAGGCCTACTGAAATGAAATGTTTTTATTTAAACAGGGATAGCAGATCCATTCTATGTGTCATACTTGATCATTTCGCGATATTGCCATATTTTTGCTGAAAGGATTTAGTAGAGAACATCGACGATTAAAGTTCGCAACTTCTGGTTGCTGATAAAAAAAAGCCTTGCATGTATCGGAAGTAGCGTGACGTCACAGGTTGAAGGGCTCCTCACATCTGCACATTGTTTACACCAGCAGCGAGAGCGATTCGGACCGAGAAAGCGACGATTACCCCATTAATTGGAGCGAGGATGAAAGATTCGTGGATGAGGAACGTCAGAGTGAAGGATTAGAGTGCAGTGCAGGACGTATCTTTTTTCGCTCTGACCGTAACTTAGGTACAAGGGCTCATTGGATTCCACACTTTCTCCTTTTTCTATTGTGGATCACGGATTTGTATTTTAAACCACCTCGGATACTATATCCTCTTGAAAATGAGAGTCGAGAACGCGAAATGGACATTCACAGTGACTTTTATCTCCACGACAATACATCTGCGAAACACTTTAGCTATGGAGCTAACGTGCTAGCATCGTACTTAAAGGCCTACTGAAACCTACTACTACCGACCACGCAGTCTGATAGTTTATATATCAATGATGAAATCTTAACATTGCAACACATGCCAATACGGCCGGGTTAACTTATAAAGTGACTTTTAAAACTTCCCGGGAAATATCCGGCTGAAACGTCACGGTATGATGACGTATGCGCGTGACGAAGTCAGAGTAACGGAAGTTATGGTACCCGTAGAATCCTATACAAAAAGCTCTGTTTTCATTTCATAATTCCACAGTATTTTGGACATCTTTTGCAATTTGTTTAATGAACAATGAAGGCTGCAAAGAAGACAGTTGTAGGTGGGATCGGTGTATTAGCAAGGGACTACAGCAACACAACCAGGAGGACTTTGTTGGAGCGCTAGCTGTGCTAGCCGCGCTAGCCGCGCTAGCCGCCGACCTCACCTTGACTTCCTACGTCTCCGGGCCGCCAAACGCATCGGGTGAAGTCCTTCGTCCTTCTGCCGATCGCTGGAACGCAGGTGAGCACGGGTGTTGATGAGTAGATGAGGGCTGGCTGGCGTAGGTGGAGAGCTAATGTTTTTAGCATAGCTCTGTGAGGTCCCGTTGCTAAGTTGCTAAGTTAGCTTCAATGGCGTCGTTAGCACAGCATTGTTAAGCTTCGCCAGCCTGGAAAGCATTAACCGTGTATTTACATGTCCACGGTTTAATAGTATTGTTGATTTTCTATCTATCCTTCCAGTCAGGGGTTTATTTTTTTGTTTCTATATGCAGTTAAAGCATGATGCTATTACGTTAGCTCGTAGCTAAAGCATTTCGCCGATGTATTGTCGTGGAGATAAAAGGCACTGAATGTCCATTTTGCGTTCTCGACTCTCATTTTCAAGAGGATATAGTATCCGAGGTGGTTTAAAATACAAATCCGTGATCCACAATAAAAAAAGGAGAGTGTGGAACCCAATGAGCCAGCTTGTACCTAAGTTACGGTCAGAGCGAAAAAAGATACGTCCATCACTGTCTCTCAAGTCCTTCACTGTAACGTTCCTCATCTACGAATCTTTCATCCTCGCTCAAATTAATGGGGTAATCATCACTTTCTCGGTCCGAATCTCTCTCGCTCCATTGTAAACAATGGGGAATTGTGAGGAATACTAGCTCCTGTGACGTCACGCTACTTCCGGTACAGGCAAGACTTTTTTTTATCAGCGAGCAAAAGTTGCGAACTTTATCGTCGATTTTCTCTACTAAATCCTTTCAGCAAAAATATGGCAATATCGCGAAATGATCAAGTATGACACATAGAATGGATCTGCTATTCCCGTTTAAATAAAAAAAAATCATTTCAGTAGGCCTTTAAATGCAGATAGAAACAAAATAAATCAATCCCTGACTGGAAGGATAGACAGAAGATCAACAATACTATTAAACCATGGACATGTAACTACACGGTTAATAATTTCCAGCTTGGCGAAGCTTAACAATGCTGTTGCTAACGACGCCATTGAAGCTAACTTAGCTATGGGACGGCGGCGGCGGGCGTTGTAGCTTTCGACGACACCCCGGCCGCCATCAGAGTCGGCAAGAAACATATATTTCCCCAAAGTTACGTACGTGACATGCACATAGCGACACACACGTACGGGCAAGCGATCAAATGTTTGGAAGCCAAAGCTGTACTCACGGTCTGCTATCCATCTCAAAGTCCTCCTGGTTGTGTTGCTGCAGCCAGCCGCTAATACACCGATCGCACCTACAGCTTTCTTCTTTGCAGTCTCCATTGTTCATTAATCAAATTGCGAAAGATTCACCAACACAGATGTCCAGAATACTGTGGAATTTTGGGATGAAAACAGAGCGTTTTGTATTGGATTCAATGGGTCCGAATACTTCCGTATCAACGATTGACGTCACGCGCATACGTCATCATGTCTAGACGTTTTCAACCGGAAGTGTGGCGGGAAATTTAAAATTGCACTTTATAAGTTAACCCGGCCGTATTGGCATGTGTTGCAATGTTAAGATTTCATCATTGATATCAGTGTTTCCCATTAACTGCCAAGATACCTGTGGCGGTGGGGGCGTGGCTATGGGCGTGGTCACCATGACATCATTGAGTAATTTGCATAATTTACTACAATGATATGATTTTCTCTAAAAAAGGCTCAAAAAATGTATACTTACTAATTAATAATAACAGTTTTGTTTTAAATGTCCATCCATCCATCCAATTTACAATATAATTACAACACTTTATGTACATATTTATATACAGATTTGAACAATAAGTTATATATTTATTAATTGTGGTTCTTACAAAAAATATATCTTATAAAATATAAAAGCTAAAATGTCTCTTAAAGCTCTGCCCCTTTAATTAGTGCATACTAAATAATTTTACTTTAGCCTACTACTACAACCATATTATTTACCAGCAACATAAAGTGAAACAGAGGCAGAGGTGTCCTGCCACAGTCAGAAACAAATAAACAGAAAACAGTAGTGGTCAAATACAAATAAGGCAACAAGAGAAGTATCCTACACTTCTCTTTTGTAAAGTAAATCTGAACAGCCTATATGGGCATCTACATCAACTATATGATTTGCCTGAGAAGCTGGACAGGACAAAAAAACAAACAAAAAAAAAACAAAAAAACTTTTTTATATTTTTATTTTAAATTCTTTTAATTTTTTTTTTTTTTTTTTTTTTAATTTTATTTGTGGCGGACGTAATTCTTTCGTGGCGGGCTGCCACAAATAAATGAATGTGTGGGAAACACTGGATATATAAACTAGCAGACTGCGTGGTCGGTAGTAGTGGGTTTCAGTAGGCCTCTAAAATATGCTCATTTTAAACTTTCTTGCAGAGAGGGAAATCACAACTAAAAGTGTATTTATTAAACAGTTATTAAGCAGTGGCACAAACATTCATGTCATTTCCAAAACAGAAAGTGCAAGATTGTCAGAGACATTTTAAAACAAGCTATGAGTGCACTTTTGTGCATGATGTCACTAAGATGACATATCAAAACAACACTAAATTAAAGTGCACTTTTTGTACAGAACGCCACTACAATAGTTTAAAACAAACAAAGTGCACTTTTGTGCATGATGTCACACAAGATATTTCAATAAGTGTCAAATAAAAATGAGCTGCATAATAGGAAATCAAATAGTGTATGTCCTTCGCTATGTGGTAGGTTCCTGTGGACGTTATCTCCTTCTGTTGTTGACTATTTGTTTTATACGGTGTTGGTGTGGAAATGGTTGCTTCGGCATTTTGTGGGTGTGGCACCGAACAGAGATGTTGACATGCGGAGTAAGCAAGAACGTAAGTAAGAACGTATACTCCAATATCACGATATAGTCATTTTCTATATATATCGAGTATATCGATATATCGTCCAGCCCTATTTGATTGTATATATTTACTTTACAAAAGAGAATTGTGGAATACTTCCCTTGTTTTATTTGTATTTGACTTTATTAAATGAATTTATATTATTGTTTGGCGCAGGCGGGAATAGAAGGAGGTGGTGTAGAGAAATGTCTTATTTTGACCAATTTTCCCAGGAGATGATCCATATTTTGAAATAAAACGTTGACACTCCTTTTAGACACACGTAATAAATGTGTTTGTTGTTTTTTTGATGATTAATTAAACACAACATCAATCATTATGTCACTACTGGTCCCACCTTTCCGACAAAATAATGTTAAAAAAAGCAACTTAAAGCCTTGTCCAGATGTTTACTGACATATAATATTAATCTTTAAGTACATTTTACTGCAAGTAAGGGTAAGTATAGTACCGCAATACTAATGAATCATATTCGGTACTATACCGCTTCTAAAAGGTACCGGTCCCCCACGTCCCCTCTTTTTTTAAGGGCATGACGACGCATCGTCGTCACGTCGTGTCATTGCTGGTTTTACGAGCAGAGGAGCATGTTCGGCAGCGCACACACACAGAGTACTTGCAAGCAGACACAGTGTGTAGACAGAAAAGGGAGAACGGACGCATTTTGGTCTAAAAAGTAAAGATAAAGGTGAAGTTATAACACTGAAACGCCCTCAGGAAGAGGTGCTTTAAGACATGGCTAGCTAGCGGCTAACTTCCCTCCACAGTGTTTTAGCTACTTCTAAATCACTAATCCTCGCCTCCATGGCGACAAATAAAGTACGTTTCTTACAAGTGGCATTATCACTGGAGGACGAGGAATAGCTAAACATGCGTCACTACACACCGTAGGAGGATACAATAGCTCACCTGGCGTCACAACGTAAACAAATGCCATGGGTGGATCTACCCCTGACATCCACTGTAATGATACTAAGTACAGGAGCGTATCTGGTCGATACTACTATGATTACATTGATATTTTTTTAGCATCACAAAATATATATATATATTTTTTTACAATTTATATTATATTTATAAAGTCAGGAAATACGTCCCTGGACACATGAGGACTTTGAATATGACCAATGCATGATCCTGTAACTACTTGGTATCCGATCCATACCCAAATTTGTAGTATCATCCAAAACTAATGTAAAAGTATCAAAGAAGAGAAGAATAAGTGATTATTACATTTTAAAAGAAGTGTAGATTGAACATGTTAAAACAGAAAATAAGCAGATATTAACAGTAAATGAACAAGTAGATTAATAATCAATTTTTACAGTTTGTCCTTCATAATGTTGACATTTAATAGAATGATAAATGACTCTATCTATTGCTGCATACGTCAGCAGACTAATTAGGAGTCTTTGTTTGTTTACTTACTACTAAAAGACAAATTATGACCAATGTATGATCCTATAACTACTTGGTATCGGATCCATACCCAAATTTGTGGTATCATCCAAAACTAATGTAAAGTATCAAACAACAGAAGAATAAGTGATTATTACATTTTAACAGAAGTTTAAATAGAACATGTTGAAAGAGAAAATAAGCAGATATTAACAGTAAATGAACAAGTAGATTAATAATCAATTTTTACAGTTTGTCCTTATTAATGTTGACAAAATAATAGAATGATAAATGACACACTATGTTACTGCATA
>NC_084742.1:55535497-55570497 GCF_033978785.1 Entelurus aequoreus
AATAATAAAAAATTTAAAAAAATGCCTCTGCGCATGTGCATAGCATAGATCCAACGAATCGATGACTAAATTAATCGGCAACTATTTTTATAATCGATTTTAATCGATTTAATCGATTAGTTGTTGCAGCCCTAATATATATATATATATATATATATATATATATATATATATATATATATATATATATATATATATATATATATATATATATATATATATATATATATATATATATATACATATATACAGCCCGGCCCCCGGCCAAATTGTTTTAACCCAATGCAGCCCCCGAGTCAAAAAGTTTGGGGACCCCTGGTCAAGATGGTGACGCTCACACCAGTGCGGGTATTTCTCCGCTGGCATCCTTTTTGGTCAGCGGGTTATGCAAACAGTTAAAAGCTAACCCTGCAAACCTGCTAGCTGTCAGCACTAATGGCGTCCATCATGTTTACCTATGCAGAACGGCAGAGACAGGCGGAGGTCCCCCACTGGCCTTTGTGAGCTGAGACGCCATCAAGCTCGACTTGATGTCCTCAGCTCATTTATTCTGCAGCTGCTCTTCTCTGTGTGTGGCTTTATTAAGCAAACATCTCAATGGTTTACGGCGTACTTCCTGCCGTCAAAGCCGGGATTAGATCGGAAGGTAGAATCCGACAAAAGAGCTCCTTTCTTTCATTACTAGGTCCTCGTCTGCTCTTGAGTTGATGTCGGACAAACCTGGTTTTAACTTTGCAAGTTCCAGAGATATTTCAGCCGAGGGGGCAAAAACAACAACAGCTGTCACTGGCGTTGAAATAAAAGATGACTTGTGCATGTTCTCGCTGACCTCTGGGAGCCAGGATCCATTTCAGATGTGTGCGATGCATTGTGTTGAAACATGTCTCGCAGGTGGCTTTGTCCGCCATGACAAAACTGCTAATGCCATCTCTTGAGGGCCTGGTCAGGTTTTCATGTAAGCATGGCGTAGCGGCTGGTGACCAGGCCTGGAATTCGGACATTTTAGGGGCAATGCCACCTGTCCTTTGGTGTCGTCCACAATACCGAATGTCTGGGCAGGAAGGCCATTAAATAAAATGAGTTATAATCAATGTAGCTTAAAATGCTTAAATATACATTACTTTTAATTTCATGTGTATTAGTTTATATATATATATATATATATATATATATATATATATATATATATATATATATATATATATATATATATATATATATACATCTTCTTCCACTTATCCGAGGTCGGGTCCCGGGGGCAGCAGCCTAAGCTATATATATATATATATATATATATATATATATATATATGATTCCCGGGCGCGGCACCGCTGCTGCCTACTGCTCCCCACTGCTCCCCTCACCTCCCAGGGGGTGAACAAGGGGATGGGTCAAATGCAGAGGACAAATTTCACCACACCAAGAAGTGTGTGTGTGACAATCATTGGTACTTTAACTTTAACTATATGTATATATATATATATATATATATATATATAATATATATATATATATATATATATATATATATATATATATATATATATATATATATATATATATATATATATATATATATATATATATATGTATTTGATGAGGTGGCGACTTGTCCAGGGTGTACCCCCCCTTCCGCCCGAATGCAGCTGAGATAGGCGCCAGCACCCCCCGCGACCCCAAAAGGGACAAGCGGTAGAAAATGGATGGATGGATATATATACAGTATATATATATACAAACCCCGTTTCCATATGAGTTGGGAAATTGTGTTAGATGTAAATATAAACGGAATACAATGATTTGCAAATCCTTTTCAACCCATATTCAATTGAATGCACTACAAAGACAAGATATTTGATGTTCAAACTCATAAACTTTATTTCATGGCTGCAACACGTGCCAAAGTAGTTGGGAAAGGGCATGTTCACCACTGTGTTACATGGCCTTTCCTTTTAACAACACTCAGTAAAGGTTTGGGAACTGAGGAGACACATTTTTGAAGCTTCTCAGGTGGAATTCTTTCCCATTCTTGCTTGATGTACAGCTTAAGTTGTTCAACAGTCCGGGGGTCTCCGTTGTGGTATTTTAGGCTTCATAATGCGCCACACATTTTCAATGGGAGACAGGTCTGGACTACAGGCAGGCCAGTCTAGTACCCGCACTCTTTTACTATGAAGCCACGTTGATGTAATATGTGGCTTTGCATTGTCTTGCTGAAATAAGCAGGGGCGTCCATGGTAACGTTGCTTGGATTACAACATATGTTGCTCCAAAACCTGCATGTACCTTTCAGCATTAATGGTGCCTTCACAGATGTGTAAGTTACCCATGTTTTGGACACTAATATACCCCCATACCATCACAGATGCTGGCTTTTACACTTTGCACCTATAACAATCCGGGTGATCCACAGTTTCCAAAAACAATTTGAAATGTGGACTCATCAGACCACAGAACACTTTTGCACTTTGTATCAGTCCATCTTCGATGAGTTTAGGCCCAGCGAAGCCGACGGCGTTTCTGGGTGTTGTTGATAAACTGTTTTCGCCTTGCATAGGGGAGTTTTAACTTGCACTTACAGATGTAGCGACCGACTGTATTTACTGACAGTGGGTTTCTGAAGTGTTCCGGAGCCCATGTGGTGATATCCTTTACACACTGATGTCGCTTGTTGATGCAGTACAGCCTGAGGGATGGAAGGTCACGGGCTTAGCTGCTTACGTGCAGTGATTTCTCCAGATTCTCTGAACCCTTTGATGATATTACGGAGCGTAGGTGGTGAAATTCCTTAATTTCTTAAACTGTTCAACAATTTGCTCAGGCATTTGTTGACAAAGTGGTGACCCTCGCCCCATCCTTGTTTGTGAATGACTGAGCATTTCATGGAATCTACTTTTATACCCAATCATGGCACCCACCTGTTCCCAATTTGCCTGTTCACCTGTGGGATGTTCCAAATAAGTGTTTGATGAGCATTCCTCAACTTTATCAGTATTTATTGCCACCTTTCCCAACTTCTTTGTCACGTGTTGCTGGCATCAAATTCTAGAGTTAATGATTATTTGCAAAAAAAAAAAAAATGTTTATCAGTTTGAACATCAAATATGTTGTCTTTGTAGCATATTCAACTGAATATGTGTTGAAAAGGATTTGCAAATCATTGTATTACGTTTATATTTACATCTAACACAATTTCCCAACTCATATCAAAACAGGGTTTGTATATATATATATATATATATATATATATATAATGTATATATATATATTTACACAGTATATATATGTCTGTGTGTATTTGTGTGTATGTATGTGTGTGTATGTATGTATGTATGTACTGTATGTGTGTGTGTGTATGTATATCTGTGTACATGTATGTATTTATATGTGGATATATATATATATACTGTATATACAAACATACAATGTATATATATATATATATATATATATATATATATATATACTGTATATATATATATATATATATATATATATATATATATATATATATATATATATATATATATATATACACATACAGTATATATATGTTATAGATGCATGTTTGTTTTTAACATGCATGATATTTTTACTTCTTTTTACCAAATGTGGTGTTGTTAAATTCGCTAGTAACACTTTTCAGACTTTTTAGGGTAACAAATGGGGTTTTCTCTTTAGGTCAGTACTGTAGTCTTGTTAGGTCTCTGCACTGGTCTCCTTGTTCTACGTGATGTCACCGATGCTGTGGTTGCCCTACCAACTTTTACACGAGGGACTTTGATGAAACAACAAAGTTGTGCTTCACTCGGAACTCTACGACCCACATCAGTCCACGGGTGTTGCAGCCATGCATGCATGTTGCACTGCTGCACACGTGCAGGTCTGTGTTGCAGACCCACATGGACAGCTTCCAAGTTTGAACATTTGGACAGAAGCCAATATGTGATTCAGACAACCACATGCCTTATATAAAAAGAAAAAGGTATATCCCCCAAAGCAGGACTTGTTAAAGGCCTACTGAAATGATTTTTTTTTATTTAAACGGGAATAGCAGATCCATTATATGTGTCATACTTGATCATTTCGCGATATTGCCATATTTTTGCTGAAAGGATTTAATAGAGAAAATCGACGATAAAATTCGCAACTTTTGCTCGCTGATAAAAAAAAGCCTTGCCTGTACCGGAAGTAGCGTGACGTCACAGGAGCTAGTATTCCTCACAATTCCCCATTGTTTACAATGGAGCAAGAGAGATTCAGACCGAGAAAGTGATGATTACCCCATTAATTTGAGCGAGGATGAAAGATTCGTAGATGAGGAACGTTACAGTGAAGGACTTGAGAGACAGTGATGGACGTATCTTTTTTCGCTCTGACCGTAACTTAGGTACAAGCTGGCTCATTGGATTCCACACTCTCCTTTTTCTATTGTGGATCACGGATTTGTATTTTAAACCACCTCGGATACTATATCCTCTTGAAAATGAGAGTCGAGAACGCAAAATGGACATTCAGTGCCTTTTATCTCCACGACAATACATCGGCGAAATGCTTTAGCTACGAGCTAACGTGATAGCATCGTGCTTTAACTGCATAGAGAAACAAAAAAATAAACCCCTGACTGGAAGGATAGATAGAAAATCAACAATACTATTAAACCGTGGACATGTAAATACACGGTTAATGCTTTCCAGGCTGGCGAAGGTTAACAATGCTGTGCTAACGACGCCATTGAAGCTAACTTAGCAACTTAGCAACGGGACCTCACAGAGCTATGCTAAAAACATTAGCTCTCCACCTACGCCAGCCAGCCCTCATCTACTCATCAACACCCGTGCTCACCTGCGTTCCAGCGATCGGCAGAAGGACGAAGGACTTCACCCGATGCGTTTGGCGGCCCGGAGACGTAGGAAGTCAAGGTGAGGTCGGCGGCTAGTGCGGCTAGCGCTCCAACAAAGTCCTCCTGGTTGTGTTGCTGTAGTCCGCTGCTAATACACCGATCCCACCTATAACTGTCTTCTTTGCAGCCTTCATTGTTCATTAAACAAATTGCAAAAGATGTCCAGAATACTGTGGAATTATGAAATGAAAACAGAGCTTTTTGTATAGGATTCTACGGGTACCATAACTTCCGTTACTCTGACTTCGTCACGCGCATACGTCATCATACCGCGACGTTTCAGCCGGATATTTCCCGGGAAGTTTTAAAAGTCACTTTATAAGTTAACCCGGCCGTATTGGCATGTGTTGCAATGTTAAGATTTCATCATTGATATATAAACTATCAGACTGCGTGGCCGCTAGTAGTGGCTTTCAGTAGGCCTTTAACAACCATGTCTTTACTCTTAGAAGAGTAAAAGCATCTCTTTGGTGACAACTTGACTCCTCTGAGGAACAAAGAGTATCGTGGCTAAGAAAAAGCAGCTCATTTACGCGTCACTTTATGGAGAATGATGAGCCTGGCTAATTGGCTTTTAAATGTCAGGAGGAATTTATGGCCACAGAAGGCACGCTTTCATCTTGTCAGCATCAAGATGGAAAAAGTGTAACTTTGGTTGGGTCATGCAGAATTTCTTAGGGGGGGGGGAAGTGGTCTCTTATAGTCCTGCACTGACTAAGGACTTTCAAGAATGGCTTTTCCAGTGGGTACAGCATTTAATACCACATGCCCTCAGTCGTAAAATGCTTATGCGTGGTTTTCCAGCCCTTTCAGGAGCTTGTACTCTTGTCTCATAAAACGTGTTGGATTATTTTTATTTGACAACTTCATCTCCGGGATGTTCCAGTTCCAGCCATTGACAGTCACTTGGTTACTTTCGAGAGTCCCAATGTGACCCGGCAGTCGTACTAAAAACCCAGACTTGCAAATAACACTCGTTTGGAAATGTGCTGATTGTTCTGGTCGAGGAGTCCCCAATTGTTTTGTGCTCATTTTGCAGCCCTTTCCCCCCAGAGTCATATAACTAGGTATTTGACATATGCTAACTGTTATGATGCTACCGTTTTTGTGGTAATTTTGCAGCCCTTTTACCCAGAGTCATATAACTAGGTACTTGACATATGCTAACTGTTAACATGCTAACTTTTTTTTTGGCTAATTGTGCGACCCTTTTCCCCAGAGTCATAAAATTAGGTACTTGACCTATGCTAACTGTTAGCTTGCTAACTTTTTTATTTTAATTTTTGCAGCCTTTTCCCCAAAGTCATATAAGTAGGTACTTGACCTATGCTAACTGTTAGCTTGCTAACTTTTTTATTTTAATTTTGCAACCTGTTCCCCAGAGTCATATAACTAGGTATTTGACATATGCTAACTGTTATGATGCTACCGTATTTGTCCTTATTTTGCAGCACTTTTCCCCAGAGTCATATAACTAGGTACTTGACATATGCTAACTGTTATGATGCTACCGTTTTTGTGGTAATTTTGCAGCCCTTTTCCACAGAGTCATATAACTAGGTATTTGACATATGCTAACTGGTATGATGCCACCTTTTTTGTGGTAATTTTGCAGCCCTTTTCCCCATAGTCATATAACTAGGTACTTGACATATGCTAACTGTTAAATAAATATTTGCTAATTGTACGACCCTTTTCCCCACAGTCATATAACTAGGTACTTGACCTATGCTAACTGTGAGCATGCTAACATTTTTATTTTTATTTTGCAACCTTTTCCCCAGAGTCATATAACTAGGTATTTGACATATGTTAACTGTTAGCATGCAAACTTTTTTATTTTCATTTTGCAACTTTTCCCCCCAGAGTCATATAACTAGGTATTTGACATATGCTAACTGTTATGATGCTACCGTTTTTGTGCTAATTTTGCAGCCCTTTTCCCCAGAGTCATATAACTTGGTACTTGACATATGCTAACTGTTATGATGCTACCGTTTTTGTGGTAATTTTGCAGCCCTTTTCCCCAGAGTCATATAACTAGGTATTTGACATATGCTAACTGGTATGATGCTACCTTTTTTGTGGTAATTTTGCAGCCCTTTTCCCCAGAGTCATATAACTAGGTACTTGACCTATGCTAACTGTGAGCATGCTAACATTTTTATTTTTATTTTGCAACCTTTTCCCCAGAGTCATATAACTAGGTATTTGACATATGCCAACTGTTATGATGCTACCGTATTTGTCCTTATTTTGCAGCACTTTTCCCCAGAGTCATATAACTAGGTACTTGACATATGCTAACTGTTATGATGCTACCGTTTTTTGTGGTAATTTTGCAGCCCTTTTCCCCAGAGTCATATAACTAGGTATTTGACATATGCTAACTGTTATGATGCTACCTTTTTTGTGGTAATTTTGCAGCCCTTTTCCCCAGAGTCATATAACTAGGTACTTGACATATGCTAACTGTTAACATGCTAACTTTTTTATTTTGCTAATTGTGCGACCCTTTTCCCCACAGTCATATAACTAGGTACTTGACCTATGCTAACTGTGAGCATGCTAACATTTTTATTTTTATTTTGCAACCTTTTCCCCAGAGTCATATAACTAGGTATTTGACATATGTTAACTGTTACCATGCAAACTTTTTTATTTTAATTTTGCGACTTTTCCCCCCAGAGTCATATAACTAGGTATTTGACATATGCTAACTGTTATGATGCTACCGTTTTTGTGCTAATTTTGCAGCCCTTTTCCCCAGAGTCATATAACTTGGTACTTGACATATGCTAACTGTTATGATGCTACCGTTTTTGTGGTAATTTTGCAGCCCTTTTCCCCAGAGTCATATAACTAGGTATTTGACATATGCTAACTGGTATGATGCTACCTTTTTTGTGGTAATTTTGCAGCCCTTTTCCCCAGAGTCATATAACTAGGTACTTGACCTATGCTAACTGTGAGCATGCTAACATTTTTATTTTTATTTTGCAACCTTTTCCCCAGAGTCATATAACTAGGTATTTGACATATGCTAACTGTTATGATGCTACCGTATTTGTCCTTATTTTGCAGCACTTTTCCCCAGAGTCATATAACTAGGTACTTGACATATGCTAACTGTTATGATGCCACCGTTTTTTGTGGTAATTTTGCAGCCCTTTTCCCCAGAGTCATATAACTAGGTATTTGACATATGCTAACTGGTATGATGCTACCTTTTTTGTGGTAATTTTGCAGCCCTTTTCCCCAGAGTCATATAACTAGGTACTTGACATATGCTAACTGTTAACATGCTAACTTTTTTATTTTGCTAATTGTGCGACCCTTTTCCCCACATTCATATAACTAGGTACTTGACCTATGCTAACTGTGAGCATGCTAACATTTTTATTTTTATTTTGCAACCTTTTCCCCAGAGTCATATAACTAGTTATTTGACATATGTTAACTGTTACCATGCAAACTTTTTTATTTTAATTTTGCGACTTTCCCCCCAGAGTCATATAACTAGGTATTTGACATATGCTAACTGTTATGATGCTACCGTTTTTGTGCTAATTTTGCAGCCCTTTTCCCCAGAGTCATATAACTTGGTACTTGACATATGCTAACTGTTATGATGCTACCGTTTTTGTGGTAATTTTGCAGCCCTTTTCCCCAGAGTCATATAACTAGGTATTTGACATATGCTAACTGGTATGATGCTACCTTTTTTGTGGTAATTTTGCAGCCCTTTTCCCCAGAGTCATATAACTAGGTATTTGACATATGCTAACTGGTATGATGCTACCTTTTTTGTGGTAATTTTGCAGCCCTTTTCCCCAGAGTCATATAACTAGGTATTTGACATATGCTAACTGTTAACATGCTAACTTTTTTATTTTGCTAATTGTGCGACCCTTTTCCCCACATTCATATAACTAGGTACTTGACCTATGCTAACTGTGAGCATGCTAACATTTTTATTTTTATTTTGCAACCTTTTCCCCAGAGTCATATAACTAGTTATTTGACATATGTTAACTGTTACCATGCAAACTTTTTTATTTTAATTTTGCGACTTTCCCCCCAGAGTCATATAACTAGGTACTTGACCTATGCTAACTGTGAGCATGCTAACATTTTTATTTTTATTTTGCAACCTTTTCCCCAGAGTCATATAACTAGGTATTTGACATATGTTAACTGTTACCATGCAAACTTTTTTATTTTAATTTTGCGACTTTTCCCCCCAGAGTCATATAACTAGGTATTTGACATATGCTAACTGTTATGATGCTACCGTTTTTGTGCTAATTTTGCAGCCCTTTTCCCCAGAGTCATATAACTTGGTACTTGACATATGCTAACTGTTATGATGCTACCGTTTTTGTGGTAATTTTGCAGCCCTTTTCCCCAGAGTCATATAACTAGGTATTTGACATATGCTAACTGGTATGATGCTACCTTTTTTGTGGTAATTTTGCAGCCCTTTTCCCCAGAGTCATATAACTAGGTACTTGACCTATGCTAACTGTGAGCATGCTAACATTTTTATTTTTATTTTGCAACCTTTTCCCCAGAGTCATATAACTAGGTATTTGACATATGCTAACTGTTATGATGCTACCGTATTTGTCCTTATTTTGCAGCACTTTTCCCCAGAGTCATATAACTAGGTACTTGACATATGCTAACTGTTATGATGCCACCGTTTTTTGTGGTAATTTTGCAGCCCTTTTCCCCAGAGTCATATAACTAGGTATTTGACATATGCTAACTGGTATGATGCTACCTTTTTTGTGGTAATTTTGCAGCCCTTTTCCCCAGAGTCATATAACTAGGTACTTGACATATGCTAACTGTTAACATGCTAACTTTTTTATTTTGCTAATTGTGCGACCCTTTTCCCCACATTCATATAACTAGGTACTTGACCTATGCTAACTGTGAGCATGCTAACATTTTTATTTTTATTTTGCAACCTTTTCCCCAGAGTCATATAACTAGTTATTTGACATATGTTAACTGTTACCATGCAAACTTTTTTATTTTAATTTTGCGACTTTCCCCCCAGAGTCATATAACTAGGTATTTGACATATGCTAACTGTTATGATGCTACCGTTTTTGTGCTAATTTTGCAGCCCTTTTCCCCAGAGTCATATAACTTGGTACTTGACATATGCTAACTGTTATGATGCTACCGTTTTTGTGGTAATTTTGCAGCCCTTTTCCCCAGAGTCATATAACTAGGTATTTGACATATGCTAACTGGTATGATGCTACCTTTTTTGTGGTAATTTTGCAGCCCTTTTCCCCAGAGTCATATAACTAGGTATTTGACATATGCTAACTGGTATGATGCTACCTTTTTTGTGGTAATTTTGCAGCCCTTTTCCCCAGAGTCATATAACTAGGTATTTGACATATGCTAACTGTTAACATGCTAACTTTTTTATTTTGCTAATTGTGCGACCCTTTTCCCCACATTCATATAACTAGGTACTTGACCTATGCTAACTGTGAGCATGCTAACATTTTTATTTTTATTTTGCAACCTTTTCCCCAGAGTCATATAACTAGTTATTTGACATATGTTAACTGTTACCATGCAAACTTTTTTATTTTAATTTTGCGACTTTTCCCCCCAGAGTCATATAACTAGGTATTTGACATATGCTAACTGTTATGATGCTACCGTTTTTGTGCTAATTTTGCAGCCCTCTTCCCCAGAGTCATATAACTAGGGACTTGTCATATGCCCACTGTTAACATGCTAGCTTTTTTTTTTGCTAATTGTGCGACCCTTTTCCCCAGAGTCATATAACTAGGTACTTGACCTATGCTAACTTATTTTTTTCAAATTTTGCAACCCGCTCACTACCTATAAAAGAACCAAGTTCTACAAAGCCCAAAAGCAGTGAAGTTGGCACGTTGTGTAAATGGTAAAAAGAAACAGAATACAATGATTTGCTAATCCTTTTCAACTTATATTCAATTGAATAGACTGCAAAGACAAGATATTGTCAAGATATATACTTTTACACTTTGCGCCTAGAACAGTCCGGATGGTTCTTTTCCTTTTTGGTCCAGAGGACACAACATCCACAGTTTCCAAAAACAATTTTGAAATGTGGACTCGTCAGACCACAGAACACATTTCCACTTTGCATCAGTCCATCTTAGATGAGCTCGAGCTCAGCAAAGCCGACGGCGTTTCTGGGTGTTGTTGATAAATGGTGTTGGCTTTGCATAGTAGAGTTTTACCTTGCACTTACAGATGTACCGACTGCCCTATGTGATCCACTTCCATTATCACCGAGCCTCTACTTTCCTTCCTACACTGCAGTTTGGACCCCTTTCTTACTTCCCCGCCGCCCCTGCTTATACAAAGTGTTATTGAGCACCTCATAAAAGTGCCTTTTGCCCATAAAGGCGCATGTTTGACGCCAGAAAAAATAAAGGCTATCAGTTACTTGAGATGCTTTTATAACTAGTAGTTACACCTCGCCATGCAGAGCCTTGTGGAACATTCATGTCATCCACACCTTCAATCAGCGTTTTTCACCTCATTTCAGTCGCCGGGCGGAATAAAAACCAAACTGAAAGCTTCAAAGTTTTCTCCCCCATGCAGGGAGTTTATGACTTTCACCAGTTTATTGTCTTTATAAAGGATTAAATCCGCCTTCAAACAGCCACTCGCAGCCTGTCGGACAGATGCCAAACACCCTAAATATTTAAAACCCGAATAAAAATGACCACTTTTGCATTTAGCGGAGCGTGTGGCGACATCTGAGAGAGGGTGCACACTTGCCTGAGTGGGACACACGTGTGGAACTCATGTTTGGAAGTCGTGCAGATGCAGACGTTGTTTGTGAAACAGTGAATTAGAATATGAGCATGATGTATTATTACGTATTTCTACTCTAATAATAAGGATTCTGCATGAAGATCAAGTGCAGGGGTTGATGGTTTATGCTTCTGCTGAATCACCAGGGTTAGGCGATACTGTCAATGTTGATATCGATCCAGACAAATGCTAACTGTTAGCTTGCTAACTTTTTTTTTTCCCCCCCTAATTTTGCTGCCCTTTTCCCCAGAGTCATATAACTAGGTATTTGACATTTGTTAACTGTTAGAATGCTAACTTTTTTTGTTGCTAATTTTGCAGCCCTTTTCCCCAGAGTGGACATATGCTAACTGTTATCATGCTACCGTTTTTGTCCTAATTGTACAGCCCTTTTCCCCAGAGTCATATAAGTAGGTACTTGACATATGCTAACTGTTAACATGCTAACTTTTTTTTTTTGTGCTAATTGTGCGACCCTTTCCCCAGAGTCATATGACCAGGTACTTGACCTATGCTAGCTGTTAGCATGCTAACTTTTGTATTTTAATTTTGCAACCTTTTCCCCAGAATCATATAACTAGGTATTTGACATATGCTAACTGTTAGCTTGCTAACTTCTTTTTTTTTTAATTTTGCGACCTTTTTTCCCAGTCATATAACTAGGTATTTGACATATGCTAACTGTTCTCATGCTAACTTTTTATTTGCTAATTGTGCAAACTTTTCCCCAGAGTCATATAACTAGGTACTTGACATATGCTAACTGTTATGCTACCGTTTTTGTCCTAATTGTGCAGCCCTTTTCCCCAGAGTCATATAACTAGGTACTTGACATATGCTAACTGTTAACATGCTAACTTTTTTTTGGTGTGCTAATTGTGCGACCCTTTCCCCAGATTCATATGACCAGGTACTTGGCCTATGCTAGCTGTTAGCATGCTAACTTTTTTATTTTAATTTTGCAACCTTTTCCCCAGAATCATATAACTAAGTATTTGACATATGCTAACTGTTAGCTTGCTAACTTCTTTTTTATAAATTTTGCGACCTTTTTTCCCAGTCATATAACTAGGTATTTGACATATGCTAACTGTTATCATGCTAACTTTTTATTTGCTAATTGTGCAAACTTTTCCCCAGAGTCATATAACTAGGTACTTGACATATGCTAACTGTTATCATGCTACCGTTTTTGTCCTAATTGTGCAGCCCTTTTCCCCAGAGTCATATAACTAGGTACTTGACATATGCTAACTGTTAACATGCTAACTTTTTTTTTTTTTGTGCTAATTGTGCGACCCTTTCCCCAGAGTCATATGACCAGGTACTTGACCTATGCTAGCTGTTAGCATGCTAACTTTTTTATTTTAATTTTGCAACCTTTTCCCCAGAATCATATAACTAGGTATTTGACATATGCTAACTGTTAGCTTGCTAACTTCTTTTTTTTAATTTTGCGACCTTTTTTCCCAGTCATATAACTAGGTATTTGACATATGCTAACTGTTATCATGCTAACTTTTTATTTGCTAATTGTGCAAACTTTTCCCCAGTCATATAACGAGGTACTTGATATATGCTCACTGTTATCATGCCACCATTGTTGTGCTAATCTTGCAGCCCATTTCCCCAGTCATATAACTAAGTATTTGACATATGCTAACTGTTATCATGCTACCATTTTTGTGCTAATTTTGCAGCCCTTTTCCCCAGAGTCATATAACTAAGTGCTTGACATATCCTAACTGTTAGCTCGCTGACTTTTTTTTTTCCTAATTTTGCGACCTTTTTCCCCAAAGTCATATAACTACGTATTTGACATTTGTTAACATGTTAGCATGCTAACTTTTTTTGTTGCTAATTTTTCAGCCCTATTCCCCAATCATATAACTAGGTACTTGACATATGCTAACTGCTATCATGCTACCGTTTTTGTGCTAATTTTTGCAGCCCTTTTCCCCAGAGTCATATAACTAGGTACTTGACATTTGCAAACTGTTATCATGCTACCGTTTTTGTGCTAATTTTGCAGCCCATTTCCCCAGTCATATAACTAGGTACTTGACATATGCTAACTGCTATCATGCTACCGTTTTTGTGGTAATTTTGCAGCCCTTTTCCCCAGACTCATACAACTAGGTACTTGACATATGTTAACTGCTATCATGCTACCGTTTTTGTGCCAATTTTGCATGCAAACTTTTTTATTTTTATTTTGCGACTTTTCCCCCCAGAGTCATATAACTAGGTACTTGACCTATGCTAACTGTTAGCTTGCTAACTTTTTTTTTTGCCTAATTTTGCGACATTTTTCCCCAGAGTCATATAACTAGGTACTTTACATATGCTAACTGTTAACATGCTAACTTTTTTTTTTAAATTTTGCGACCTTTTTCCCCAGAGTCATATAACTAGGTATTTGACATTTGCTAACTGTTAGCATGCTAACTTTTTTGTTGCTAATTTTGCAGCCCTTTTCCCTAGTCATATAACTAGGTACTTAACATATGCTAACTGCTGTCATACTACCGTTTTTGTGCTAATTTTGCAGCCCTTTTCCCCAGAGTCATATAACTAGGTATTTGACATATGCTAACTTTTTTTTTTGCCTAATTTTGCGACATTTTTCCCCAGAGTCATATAACTAGGTACTTAACATATGCTAACTGCTATCATGCTACCGTTTTTGTGGTAATTTTGCAGCCCTTTTCCCCAGACTCATACAACTAGGTACTTGACATATGTTAACTGCTATCATGCTACCGTTTTTGTGCCAATTTCGCAGCCCTTTTCCCCAGAGTCATATAACTAGGTACTTGACCTATGCTAACTGTTAGCTTGCTACCTTTTTTTTTTGCCTAATTTTGCGACATTTTCCCCCAGAGTCATATAACTAGGTACTTTACATATGCTAACTGTTAATATGCTAACTTTTTTTTTCTCCTAATTTTGCGACCTTTTTCCCCAAAGTCATATAACTACGTATTTGACATTTGTTAACATGTTAGCATGCTAACTTTTTTGTTGCTAATTTTTCAGCCCTATTCCCCAATCATATAACTAGGTACTTGACATATGCTAACTGCTATCATGCTACCGTTTTTGTGCTAATTTTTGCAGCCCTTTTCCCCAGAGTCATATAACTAGGTACTTGACATTTGCAAACTGTTATCATGCTACCGTTTTTGTGCTAATTTTGCAGCCCATTTCCCCAGTCATATAACTAGGTACTTGACATATGCTAACTGCTATCATGCTACCGTTTTTGTGGTAATTTTGCAGCCCTTTTCCCCAGACTCATACAACTAGGTACTTGACATATGTTAACTGCTATCATGCTACCGTTTTTGTGCCAATTTTGCAGCCCTTTTCCCCAGAGTCATATAACTAGGTACTTGACCTATGCTAACTGTTAGCTTGCTAACTTTTTTTTTTGCCTAATTTTGCGACATTTTTCCCCAGAGTCATATAACTAGGTACTTTACATATGCTAACTGTTAACATGCTAACTTTTTTTTTTAAATTTTGCGACCTTTTTCCCCAGAGTCATATAACTAGGTATTTGACATTTGCTAACTGTTAGCATGCTAACTTTTTTGTTGCTAATTTTGCAGCCCTTTTCCCTAGTCATATAACTAGGTACTTAACATATGCTAACTGCTGTCATACTACCGTTTTTGTGCTAATTTTGCAGCCCTTTTCCCCAGAGTCATATAAGTAGGTATTTGACATATGCTAACTTTTTTTTTTGCCTAATTTTGCGACATTTTTCCCCAGAGTCATATAACTAGGTACTTAACATATGCTAACTGCTATCATGCTACCGTTTTTGTGCTAATTTTGCAGCCCTTTTCCCCAGACTCATACAACTAGGTACTTGACATATGTTAACTGCTATCATGCTACCGTTTTTGTGCCAATTTTGCAGCCCTTTTCCCCAGAGTCATATAACTAGGTACTTGACCTATGCTAACTGTTAGCTTGCTAACTTTTTTTTTTGCCTAATTTTGCGACATTTTTCCCCAGAGTCATATAACTAGGTACTTTACATATGCTAACTGTTAACGTGCTAACTTTTTTTTTTAAATTTTGCGACCTTTTTCCCCAGAGTCATATAACTAAGTATTTGACATTTGCTAACTGTTAGCATGCTAACTTTTTTGTTGCTAATTTTGCAGCCCTTTTCCCTAGTCATATAACTAGGTACTTGACATATGCTAACTGCTGTCATACTACCGTTTTTGTGCTAATTTTGCAGCCCTTTTCCCAGAGTCATATAAGTAGGTATTTGACATATGCTAACTGTTAGCGTGCTAACTTTTTTTTTTGCCTAATTTTGCGACATTTTTCCCCAGAGTCATATAACTAGGTACTTGACATATGCTAACTGTTAACATGCTAACTTTTTTTTTTTGTGCTAATTGTGCGACCCTTTCCCCAGAGTCATATGACCAGGTACTTGACCTATGCTAGCTGTTAGCATGCTAACTTTTTTATTTTAATTTTGCAACCTTTTCCCCAGAATCATATAACTAGGTATTTGACATATGCTAACTGTTATCATGCTAACTTTTTATTTGCTAATTGTGCAAATTTTTCCCCAGAGTCATATAACTGGGTACTTGACATATGCTAACTGTTATCATTCTACCGTTTTTGTCCTAATTGTGCAGCCCTTTTCCCCAGAGTCATATAACTAGGTACTTGACTTATGCTAACTGTTAACATGCTAACTTTTTTTTTTTTTTGCTAATTGTGTGACCCTTTCCCCAGAGTCATATGACCAGGTACTTGACCTATGCTAGCTGTTAGCATGCTAACTTTTTTATTTTAATTTTGCAACCTTTTCCCCAGAATCATATAACTAGGTATTTGACATATGCTAACTGTTAGCTTGCTAACTTATTTTTTTTTAATTTTGCGACCTTTTTTCCCAGTCATATAACTAGGTATTTGACATATGCTAACTGTTATCATGCTAACTTTTTATTTGCTAATTGTGCAAACTTTTCCCCAGAGTCATATAACGAGGTACTTGATATATGCTCACTGTTATCATGCTACCATTGTTGTGCTAATCTTGCAGCCCAATTCCCCAGTCATATAACTAAGTATTTGACATATGCTAACTGTTATCATGCTACCGTTTTTGTGCTAATTTTGCAGCCCTTTTCCCCAGAGTCATATAACTAAGTGCTTGACATATCCTAACTGTTAGCTCGCCAACTTTTTTTTTTTCCTAATTTTGCGACCTTCTTCCCCAAAGTCATATAACTACGTATTTGATTTGAACATATTGACATATGTTAGCATGCTAACTTTTTTTGTTGCTAATTTTTCAGCCCTATTCCCCAATCATATAACTAGGTACTTGACATATGCTAACTGCTATCATGCTACCGTTTTTGTGCTAATTTTTGCAGCCCTTTTCCCCAGAGTCATATAACTAGGTACTTGACATTTGCAAACTGTTATCATGCTACCGTTTTTGTGCTAATTTTGCAGCCCATTTCCCCAGTCATATAATTAGGTACTTGACATATGCTAACTGCTATCATGCTACCGTTTTTGTGGTAATTTTGCAGCCCTTTTCCCCAGACTCATACAACTAGGTACTTGACATATGTTAACTGCTATCATGCTACCGTTTTTGTGCCAATTTTGCAGCCCTTTTCCCCAGAGTCATATAACTAGGTACTTGACCTATGCTAACTGTTAGCTTGCTAACTTTTTTTTTTGCCTAATTTTGCGACATTTTCCCCCAGAGTCATATAACTAGGTACTTTACATATGCTAACTGTTAACATGCTAACTTTTTTTTTTTAATTTTGCGACCTTTTTCCCCAGAGTCATATAACTAGGTATTTGACATTTGCTAACTGTTAGCATGCTAACTTTTTTGTTGCTAATTTTGCAGCCCTTTTCCCTAGTCATATAACTAGGTACTTGACATATGCTAACTGCTGTCATACTACCGTTTTTGTGCTAATTTTGCAGCCCTTTTCCCCAGAGTCATATAACTAGGTATTTGACATATGCAAACTGTTAGCGTGCTAACTTTTTTTTTTGCCTAATTTTGCGACATTTTTCCCCAGAGTCATATAACTAGGTACTTTACATATGCTAACTGTTAACATGCTAACTTTTTTTTTTAAATTTTGCGACCTTTTTCCCCAGAGTCATATAACTAGGTATTTGACATTTGCTAACTGTTAGCATGCTAACTTTTTTGTTGCTAATTTTGCAGCCCTTTTCCCTAGTCATATAACTAGGTACTTGACATATGCTAACTGCTGTCATACTACCGTTTTTGTGCTAATTTTGCAGCCCTTTTCCCCAGAGTCATATAACTAGGTATTTGACATATGCTAACTGTTAGCGTGCTAACTTTTTTTTTCGCCTAATTTTGCGACATTTTCCCCCAGAGTCATATAACTAGGTACTTCACATATGCTAACTGTTAACATGCTAACTTTTTTTTTTTAATTTTGCGACCTTTTTCCCCAGAGTCATATAACTAGGTATTTGACATTTGCTAACTGTTAGCATGCTAACTTTTTTGTTGCTAATTTTGCAGCCCTTTTCCCTAGTCATATAACTAGGTACTTAACATATGCTAACTGCTGTCATACTACCGTTTTTGTGCTAATTTTGCAGCCCTTTTCCCCAGAGTCATATAACTAGGTATTTGACATATGCTAACTTTTTTTTTTGCCTAATTTTGCGACATTTTTCCCCAGAGTCATATAACTAGGTACTTAACATATGCTAATTGTTATCATGCTACCGTTTTTGTGGTAATTTTGCAGCCCTTTTCCCCAGACTCATACAACTAGGTACTTGACATATGTTAACTGCTATCCTGCTACCGTTTGTGTGCCAATTTTGCAGCCCTTTTCCCCAGAGTCGTATAACTAGGTACTTGACCTATGCTAACTGTTAGCTTGCTAACTTTTTTTTTTGCCTAATTTTGCGACATTTTCCCCAGAGTCATATAACTAGGTACTTTACATATGCTAACTGTTAACATGCTAACTTTTTTTTTTTAATTTTGCGACCTTTTTCCCCAGAGTCATATAACTAGGTATTTGACATTTGCTAACTGTTAGCATGCTAACTTTTTTGTTGCTAATTTTGCAGCCCTTTTCCCTAGTCATATAACTAGGTACTTGACATATGCTAACTGCTGTCATGCTACCGTTTTTGTGCTAATTTTGCAGCCCTTTTCCCCAAAGTCATATAACTAGGTATTTGACATATGCTAACTGTTAGCTTGCTAACTTTTTTTTTTGCCTAATTTTGCGGCATTTTTCCCCAGAGTCATATAACTAGGTACTTTACATATGCTAACTGTTAACATGCTAACTTTTTTTTTTTAATTTTGCGACCTTTTTCCCCAGAGTCATATAACTAGGTATTTGACATTTGCTAACTGTTAGCATGCTAACTTTTTTGTTGCTAATTTTGCAGCCCTTTTCCCTAGTCATATAACTAGGTACTTGACATATGCTAACTGCTGTCATACTACCGTTTTTGTGCTAATTTTGCAGCCCTTTTCCCCAGAGTCATATAACTAGGTATTTGACATATGCTAACTGTTAGCGTGCTAACTTTTTTTTTTGCCTAATTTTGCGACATTTTTCCCCAGAGTCATACAACTAGGTACTTTACATATGCTAATTGTTATCATGCTACCGTTTTTGTGCTAATTTTGCAGCCCTTTTCCCCAGAGTCATGAAACTAGGTACTTGACACATGCAAGCTGAGGTTGCAGTCTGGCCCATTCACAGGCACAGAGTGCTGCTTTATTCCCTTTTTTTCTCTGCAACAAATGCGAGCGGGGCATGCATCTGCACGCTCCTTGGCTGCCCTTTGTGCGGCCTTGGCCCACTGCACTGTGACCTCCGACCTGGTCGTTTAGGACCCCGTGAGGGCGGTTGACCGGCATGCTAAACAAGTGGCCTGTTAGCTGCTGTGCAAGAATGCACTGCTCATCATAAAGCAACTGAATGTTGTCGGGCCTTTGCAGAAGACACGATTATGTATTAACTGTGGGCGTTTTATTCACAAGCTGGTGACTTGTTGCCAACGTGTTCTTGCAGCGAGGCGTGTGTAGGTGGCGCCAGACTGCGGTCAGTATGTCAGGCCGCAGGGGTCATGCAGGCACAATGACGTGCTTCATGGATAATACCGTGGGCCCGCCTCCCCCCCCCGAGACATTTCAGCTCACTGAATGTCAAAGATTGTGACTTCGGACTTCTGAGCTGACTTCCTTTGTGTTGTTTTTTTGTCTCCCTTCCAGATCGAGAACGTGGACGCGTGCCTCAGTTTCCTGGACGCCAGAGGAGTGAACGTTCAAGGGCTCTCAGCAGAAGGTAAGACTTGCACTGATGACGCAGGCAGGTGATGGGAGCTCTTTAAGCTTTATTTCTCATTTCCAGATGTGGGAAATGTATTTGGGTGAATCTCCAGCCGACCTCTTTTGCATTTTTATTCCTTTCGTGGTACCAAAAATACTGCAATCCTGCAACATGGACTTATTTTATTACCTTTTCATCCATAAAGTTTAGGTGTTAAGACTTACACTTAGACTTCCTTTTTATTGTCATTCAAATTTGAACTTTACAGTACAGATAAGAACAAAATTACCTTGCATTAGCTCATGGTAGTGCAGGATTATTATTATTATGATTTATACATTTTTATTTATTCATTATTATTATTATAATTATTATTAAAAAAGGTTAAGCTGCAGTGTGCACCTGAGGGACATGTTTATGTTGTGTGTTTTTGTTTATTGCATGCAAGTATTCCCCTTGAAGCTCTCTTTACTCGAGAGATGTCCGATAATGGCTTTTTTGCCGATATCCGGATATTGTCCAACTCTTCATTACCGATTCCGATATCAACCGATACCGATATATATATACACACTGAAAAAGTCAGTGTTCAAAAACAAGAAAAAAAATTACAAAAATTGGGGTATTTTACGGAGCCCCTAAAGCAGGGGTGTCCAAACTTTTTCCACTGGGGGCCGCACATTTTGATATTTTTTTATTTTAAAAACCAATACAATATACACTACCGTTCAAAAGTTTAGGGTCACCCAAACAATTTTGTGGAATAGCCTTCATTTCTAAGAACAAGAATAGACTGTCGAGTTTCAGATGAAAGTTCTCTTTTTCTGGCCATTTTGAGCGCTTAATTGACCCCACAAATGTGATGCTCCAGAAACTCAAAATGCTCAAAGGAAGGTCAGTTGTGTAGCTTCTGTAACGAGCTAAACTGTTTTCAGATGTGTGAACATGATTGCACAAGGGTTTTCTAATCATCAATTAGCCTTCTGAGCCAATGAGCAAACACATTGTACCATTAGAACACTGGAGTGATAGTTGCTGGAAATGGGCCTCTATACACCTATGTAGATATTGCACCAAAAACCAGACATTTGCAGCTAGAATAGTCATTTACCACATTAGGAATGTATAGAGTGTATTTCTTTAAACTTAAGACTAGTTTAAAGTTATCTTCATTGAAAAGTACAGTGCTTTTCCTTCAAAAATAAGGACATTTCAATGTGACCCCAAACTTTTGAACGGTAGTGTATGTATAACAAATATACATTTAGGCTTCCACTCAGGCTTGATCCCGGGGACCCCAAAGGGTTTTGGTCCAAAAAATATAAAAAATGTGTCATTATTCAGTATTATTATTTTGATGATTATTCAAGTTTTAAATCTCTAGATCAACATTAGGTCTATCTGTCAATGTAACATTTTTTAAAGATTTAAATTGTATGCTCTTTTTGTCAAAGAAAACCACAAAATATGGAATATTTTCACCCAATACAATTTTTAAGTGGGATATTTAAGATTATATAATAATTGGAGCCTTAACAAGGTAATTAACTCATAACAACATTGATTTTAATTCATTATTATTTTTTGAGCAATGACACTTAAAAACTAATCACACTAAAATTATAGGGGATCCAAAAGGGCTACTCATTAAAGTGTTAAAAAATATATATATATATATTTTTTTTACTGTTTACTTTCAACACAATAATCTCGAGATCAACTTCAGATCTATCTGTCAATTATAAGTTTTATTGTTGTTTATGTTTTTTGTTTGTTCGTTTTAGGCCCTTCTTTAAAAAAAAAACAGCTCGGTTTTTTACATGGCAAACACAAAATATGCAACATTTTCCCCAAAAAATATCTCAAAATATTTAATGTGACGTAATTGGAGCCTTGAATAGGTCAATAATTCATAATGACATTGATTTTGATTCATTATTGTTTTTTAAAGAAAGAAACAGCCTACATGGCAGCTTTGTGTTATTAGAGTAAACATTGCTACATGTTCTTGTTACATTTCACCTGTTTGTTCTTTTATACCACTTTTTATGTTTTACATTTGTTTCAATCGTATTTTTAAAATGTGCCGTGGGGCCGTTAAAAAATGACCTGCGGGCCGCAAATGGCCCCCGAGCCGCACTTTGGACACCCCTGCCCTAAAGGGACATGGGGGAAAAAAATGTTTTACATAATTTATTTTTTTATTTGTATTCTTTTTAGACATGTATCTCGTGTGCACGAGATAGTTTCTCTAGCACACTCGTTTTTGAACACTGACTTTTTGCAGTGTGTATGTATATCGGTATCGGTTGATATCGGAATCGGTAATGAAGAGTTGGACAATATCGGATATCGGCAAAAAAGCCATTATCGGACATCTCTAGAGTAAAGAGAGCTTCAAGGGGAATACTTGCATGCAATAAACAAAAACACACAACATAAACATGTCCCTCAGGTGCACGACAGGTGCGTACTGCAGCTTAACCTTTTTTAATAATAATTATAATAATAATAATAAATAAATAAAAATGTATAAATCATAATAATAATAATCCTGCACTATCATGAGCTAATGCAACGAAATTCTGTTCTTATCTGTACTGTAAAGTTCAAATTTGAATGACAATAAAAAGGAAGTCTAAGTCTTAACACCTAAACTTTATGGATGAAACTTTTTATGAAGTTATAAAATTTTTTTTTTTTTTTTTTTTTAAGACACGTCTAAAAAAAAAAAAAAAAAAAAATTTGACCTAAGCAAAATGATCTGCCAATAGAACAAGAAAAGTTGGCTTGTCAAGACTTTCCAAAACAAGTAAAATTAACTAACATCAATGAACCCCAAAATACCTTAAAATAAGTATATTCTCACTAATAACAAGTGCATTTTTGTTGGATAGGGAAAAAAAAGAGACCTTTTTGCTCAATATGTTGAAAAATATTTTCAAATGAAGTAAATGCTAGTGCCATTATTGAGGTTGAGATGGGCGGGGTTAGAAGGGGGGGGGGGGTTGAGGTGTGTGTGTGTGTGTGTGTGTGTGTGTGTGTGTGTGTGTGGGGGGGGGGGGGGTAGCGGGGGGTGTATGTTGTAGCGTCCCGGAAGAGTTAGTGCTGCAAGGGGTTCTGGGTATTTGTTCTGTTGTGTTTATGTTGTGTTACGGTGCGGATGTTCTCCCGAAATGTGTTTGTCATTCTTGTTCAGTGTGGGTTCACAGTGTGGCGCATATTTGTAACAGTGTTAAAGTTGTTTATACGTCCACCCTCAGTGTGACCTGTATGGCTGTTGACCAAGTATGTTTTGCATTCACTTGTGTGTGTGTAAAAAGCCGTATATATCATGTGATTGGGCCGGCACGCCAAGGCAGTGCCTTTAAGGTTTATTGGCGCTCTGTACTTCTCCCTACGTCCGTGTACACAGCGGCGTTTTAAAAAGTCATACATTTTACTTTTTGAAACCGATACCGATAATTTCCGATATTACATTTTAAAGCATATATCGGCCGATAGTATCGGGCGCCGATATTATCGGACATCTCTATTTTTTACCTATCATTCACAATCCTTATGTGAGACATCTACAAAACCCAAAACCAGTGAAGTTGTCATGTTGTGTAAATGGTAAATAAAAACAGAAAACAATGATTTGCAAGTCCTTTTCAACTTATATTCAATTGAATAGACTGCAAAGACAAGATATTTAATGTTCACACTGAGAAACGTCATTTTCTTTGGCAAATAATCATTAACTTAGAATTTAATGGCAGCAACACATTGCAAAACAGTTGTCACAGGGGCATGTTCACCACTGTGTTACATGGCCTTTCCTTTTAACAACACTCAGTAAACGTTTGGGAACTGAAGAGACACATTTTTGAAGTGGAATTCTTTCCCATTCTTGCTTGATGTACAGCTTAAGTTGTTCAACAGTCCGGGGGTCTCCCTTGTGGTATTTTAGGCTTCATAATGCGCCACACATTTTCAATGGGAGACAGGTCTGGACTACAGGCAGGCCAGTCTAGTACCCGCACTCTTTTACTATGAAGCCACGTTGATGTAACACGTGGCTTGGCATTGTCTTGCTGAAATAAGCAGGGGCGTCCGTGATAATGTTGCTTGGATGGCAACATATGTCGCTCCAAAACCTGTATGTAACAAAAAATCCCTGATTTGAAGGCATTGTCTCAAATTATTGTAGGAAAACGAGTGAGCATTGTTTGCAACTGCATACAGGATTAGGGTGATACTGCAAATGGTGGTACTGATTCCCTACCAAGTAAACACAGGACCTTTTTTTCTTTTTTTTTCTTCCAATACTACGTTTTCCCGTTTCACAAGATCCTGATGATTTTCAGACTTTGCTTTGATTAGTAATGTAATGAGAGTAAAACAAAACAATTTAATAATATACAGTATGAGACAGACTTATAGTACAACTATTCACATTTATGTGAATAGTGGCCACATAAAACTTGAATAGACCTTTTTTTTTTTTAAATGGCCGCATAAGAGCGTTTTTCTGGCCATCTCCGGGTCCAAGTTGGATGTCAAAGTTGACCAACTTGTGGGTTTATGTCCACAACATTCTACTATCCAGGTGAGAGACATTATTTATCATCTAGATTTAACTTTCACCAACTAATCATGGCTTGATGAGAGAACAAAAAGACTACTTTTAGACAAATGATGATCCAGAAACATCTATTTTTGAACCTGAATATAAGGAGGATGATCTACAAGTTTTAGAAGCTGTGTGCTAAACAGATGCAGCTTTAGTCAAACACTAAGCATCATGTAGCGGTATTGCTAAGTGCTAAACGAGATATACAAACATAATAAAACAATCACTTACTGTACAATGTCTGCTCTCACTGGGATAAAGACTGATGGGATGTTTATATCTTCCAGTTTAAATCAACGATTCATCATAATCCTCACAAAGGGTTAAAATAAGTGTTTTTTTGTGTCTTTCTGGCCATTTCCGGGTCTAAGTTGGATGTCAAAGTTGACCAACTTGTGGGTTTATGTCCACAACCTTCTACTATCCAGGTGAGGGACATGATTTATCATTATCTAGATTAAACTTTCACCAACTAATCATGGCTTGATGAGAGACAACAAAGACTACTTTTAGACAAATGATGATCCAGAAACATCTATTTTTGAACCTGAATATAAGGAGGATGATCTACAAGTTTTAGAAGCTGTGTGCTAAACAGATGCAGCTTTAGTCAAACACTAAGCATCATGTAGCGGTATTGCTAAGTGCTAAACGAGATATACAAACATAATAAAACAATCACTTACTGCACAATGTCTGCTCTCACTGGGATAAAGACTGATGGGATGGTTGTATCTTCCAGTTTAAATCAACGATTCATCATAATCCTCACAAAGGGTTAAAATAAGTGTTTTTTTTGTGTCTTTCTGGCCATTTCCGGGTCTAAGTTGGATGTCAAAGTTGACCAACTTGTGGGTTTATGTCCACAACCTTCTACTATCCAGGTGAGGGACATGATTTATCATCTAGATTAAACTTTCACCAACTAATCATGGCTTGAAGAGAGACAACAAAGACTACTTTTAGACAAATGATGATCCAGAAACATCTATTTTTGAACCTGAGTATAAGGAGGATGACCTACAAGCTTAGAAGCTGTGTGCTAAACAGATGCAACTTTAGTCAAACACTAAGCATCATGTAGCGGTATTGCTAAGTGCTAAACAAGATATACAAACATAATAAAACAATCACTTACTGCACAATGTCTGCTCTCACTGGGATAAAGACTGATGGGATGGTTGTATCTTCCAGTTTAAATCAACGATTCATCATAATCCTCACAAAGGGTTAAAATAAGTGTTTTTTTGTGTGTCTTTCTGGCCATTTCCGGGTCTAAGTTGGATGTCTAAGTTGACCAACTTGTGGGTTTATATCCACAACCTTCTACTATCCAGGTGAGAGACATTACTTATAATCTAGAATTGACTTTCACCAACTCAGAGGCGATGCAGCAGCTCACTATGTCAAAATGGCAGCATAAGATAGTTAGCTCTCTAAATTTAGTTGGTCTGCGTTAGCGCTTCTAATAACAATATTGCTATTACTTAACCCGGGGGTTCCAGTTTGAGTGGTTCCCCAATACTACGTTTTCTCCTTTCACAAGATTCTGATGATTTTCAGATATTGCTTTAATTAGTAATGTAATGAGAGTAAAACAAAACAATTTAATAATATACATTATGAGACAGACTTATAGTACAACTATTCTCATTTATTTGAACGCACAGTAAGTGGCCACATAAAACTTGAATAGGCAATTTTTATTTTTAAGAACAGTTTTTTTTTGTGTCTTTCTGGCCATCTCCGGGTCTAAGTTGGATGTCAAAGTTGACCAACTTGTGGGTTTATGTCCACAACCTTCTACTATCCAGGTGAGAGGCATGGATTATTAACTTTTACCAACTCTGAGGCGATGCATCAGCTCAATATGTCAATATAGCAGCATAAGCTAAAAAATAGTGCGTCTGCGTCAGCACTTATAATAACAATATCGCTAATACTTGTTAATATTCAGGTCACAAAGTGTAAATGGAGCATTGTTGGCGCTTTTTGGATGATTTTTTTATCAATTAATGTTTATTTATATGGCCCTAAATCACGAGTGTCTCAAAGGGCTGCACAAGCCACAACGACATCATTTTAGTGGGCTTTATGGATGCAAAAGAGTTCTCCCTTTAGCTGCATTGGTGGCCACCTCGTACTTGCCGTATTTTACGAGTTAGAATGCATAAAAAAATGAAAAACATATGTGTTCTTGTCGTACATAAGGACCGTGAAGGATAGGCACAGCTTTAAAAAAGTACAGTTCCCCTTTAAACCCACATTTGCCCAAAAATGTTAGGATTTAGTACCAAAAATGAAGAATTTGTTATGTTTCATAGAGGAAAACCTGCCATAGTACCTCAGCCCGTAAGGATCAGGACTACTCTACCCGGGGGTTCCAGTTTGAGTGTGTGAAAGTCTCTGTGTGGGTTCTCCTCAGACCGACAGAATCTGCGGGACCCGAAGTCCAGGTTAAAACAAGTCTTATTTTTTAGGCTTATAATGGGCAATGTTCTGATCTATCGCTCGCGGCCTCCTGCTCGCTCGTGTGTGTCTGCTCCTCATTGCCTTCCCCATTGAATACAATACAAAAAAGCTCTGTTTTCATTTCATAATCCCACAGTATTCTGGACATCTGTGTTGGTGAATCTTTTGCAATTTGTTTAATGAACAATGGAGGCTGCAAAGAAGAATGTTGTAGGTGGGATTGGTGTATTAGCGGCTGGCTGTAGCAACACAACAAGGACTACTTACTTGGATAGCAGACGCCTAGCCGATGCTAGCCGCCCACCGCACGGATGGTCGGGTGAAGTCCTTCGTCGCGCCGTCGATCGCTGGAACACAGGTGAGCATGGGTGTTGATGAGCAGATGAGGGCTGGCGGGCGTAGGTAGAGCGCTAATGTTTTTATCATAGCTCTGTGAGGTCCGGTTGTTAAGTTGCTAAGTTAGCCTTAGCGTCGTTAGCAACAGCATTGCTAAGCTTTGCCAGGCTGAGATCTATTAACCGTGTAGTTACATGTCCATGGTTTAATAGTATTGTTGATCTTCTGTCTATCCTTCCAGTCAGGGGCTTATTTATTTTGTTGCTATCTTCATTTGAGAACGATGCTATCACGTTAGCTCATGCTAAAGAGTTTCGTCGATGTATTGTCGTGGAGATAAAAGGCACTGTGAATGTCCATTTCGCGTTCTCGACTCTCATTTTCAAGAGGATATAGTATCCGAGGTGGTTTAAAATACAAATCCGTGATCCACAATAGAAAAAGGAGAGAGTGTGGAATCCAATGAGTCAGCTTGTACCTAAATTACGGTCAGAGCGAAAAAAAAAAAAGTATTTCACTGCATTCTAGTCCGTCACTCTAACGTTCCTCATCCACAAATCTTTCATCCTCGCTCAAATTAATGGGGTAATCGTCGCTTTCTCGGTGCGAATAGCTCTAGCTGCGTTGAAAACAATAGGAAAATATGAGGGAGTGAACAACTGACAACGTCACGCTACTTCCGGTAGGGGCAAGGTTTTTTTTTTATCAGAGACCAAAAGTTGCGAACTTTATCAACGTTGTTCTATACTAAATCCTTTCAGCAAAAATATGGCAATATCGCAAAATGATCAAGTATGACACATAAAATGGATCTGCTATCCCCGTTTAAATAAAAAAAATTCATTTCAGTAGGCCTTTAAATGCAGATAGAAACAAAAGAAATAAGCCCCTGACTGGAAGGATAGACAGAAGATCAACAATTCTATCAGGAGACACCGAACCAAACACTGGACATGTAACCACACGGTTAATGCTGTGCCGCCTGGCAAAGCCTAGCAATGCTGTTGCTAACGATGCCATTGAAGCTAACTTAGCTACGGGACCTCGTCAGAGCTATGCTAAAAACATTAGCTATCCACCTACGCCAGCCCTCATCTGCTCATCAACACCCGTGCCCACCTGTGTTCCAGCGATCGACGGCGTGACGAAGGACTTCACCCGATCATCGATGCGGTCGGCGGCTAGCGTCGGATAGCGCGTCTGCTATCCAACTCCAAGTCCTCCTGGTTGTGTTGCTGCAGCCAGCCGCTAATACACCGATCCCACCAACAGCTTTCTTCTTTGCAGTCTCCATTGTTCATTAAACAAATTGCAAAAGATTCACCAACACAGATGTCCAGAATACTGTGGAATTTTGCGATGAAAACAGAGCTGTTTGTATTGGGATACAATGTGTCCGAATACTTCCGCTTCAACCATTGACGTCACGCGCATACGTCATCATACATAGACGTTTTCAACCGGAAGTTTCCCAGGAAATTTAAAATTACACTCTATAAATTAACCCGGCCGTATTGGCATGTGTTGCAATGTTAAGATTTCATCATTGATATATAAACTATCAGACTGCGTGGTCTGTAGTAGTGGCTTTCAGTAGGCCTTTAATAATATACAGTCCAAAATGCGAAATAACTCAACCAAAGCACAAACTGCTATTTGGTTTTGATTTTTGCCCTGAAAGCCCTTCCCTGTCTAAAAATGTATTCCCAGAGCTTTTTGTTTGTAGACAATAATCACACATAATTTAGTTTAGTTTTTTTTTAACTGTGAAAATTACAACCTCATCATGCGAGCATTAATTCAACATTGATACTACCCCTGGTATCAATTTGGATGGATTGATGCCTGTGTTTGTGCAGTAGGAACCTTAACGAACGCTGCGCAACTTTCAGTTCAATTTACATGAAAACACTCCTCTTGTTATTAGTTCAAAGTAGGGTTGCCTCGATACTGGTACCGGTACCAAAATGTATTTCGATAGTTTTCTAAATAAAGGGGAGCACAAAAAATGTAATTATTGGCTTTATCTTAACAAAAAAGCTTAGGGTACATGAAACATATGTTTATTATTGTAATTTAGTCCTTAAATAAAATAGTGAACATACTAGACAACTTTTCCTTTAGTAGTAAGTAAACAAACAAAGGCTCCTAATTAGTCTGCTGACGTATGCAGTAACATATTGTGTCATTTATACACCTATTATTTTGTCTACATTATTAAGGACAAACTGTAAAAAAAGGACTATTAATCTACCTGTTCATTTACTGTTAATATCTGCTTATTTTCTGTTTTAACATGTTCTATCCACACTTCTGTTAAAATGTAATATTTACGTATTATTCTCTTCTTTGGATACTTTACATTAGTTTTGGATGATTCCACAAATTTGGGTATCGATCCGATACCAAGTAGTTACGGGATCATACATTGGTCATAATTTAAGTCCTCATGGGTCCAGGGATGTATTTCTTGAGTTTATAAAACATAATATGAACTTAAAAAGACAAAGGATTTTGTGACGATAAAAAATATCGACGTGATCATAGTAGTATCGACTACTTGTACTTGGTATCATTACAGTGGATGTCAGGTGTGGATCCACCATGGCGTTTGTTTACATTGTGACGCCGGTGAGCTATTGTATCCTCCTACGGTGTGTAGTGAAGCATGTTTAGCTATTCCTCGTCCTCCAGTGATAATGATACTTATTTGTCGCCATGGAGACAATGATTATGGATTTAGAAGTAACTAAAACACTGCCATCTCTTAAAGCACCTCTTCCTGAGGGTGTTTGAGTGTTATAACTTCACCTTTGTCGTTAGTTTTTAAGCCAAAATGCGTCCGTTCTCCCTTTTCTGTCTACACACTGTGTCTGCTTGTAAGTACTCTGTGTGTGTGCGCTGCCGAACATGCTCCTCGGCTCGTAAAACCAGCCGTCATGCCTGTTAAGGTACTTTTCAAACAGTTTATAGTACCGTTTTTGATTGATGAGTAGCGCGATGCTACACTAGTACCGTACAACCTCTGGTTCAAACCCGCCTCGCACAGTAAGTGGCCACGTAAAACCTGAATAGACCCCGACGGTCAATGACCAGGTCTGCCTCGTTTGTCCAGCCAAGTAGCAAGAACGAGGTCACAAAAGAAAGACAAGAGCACTGTATTGCCGTGTATTGTCTGCATTTCGAGGCCATAAGCTTGACGAAGTAGGTAAAGCTGGAATCGATGGTTTATGGTTTATTCGTCCCCCCACTTTGTATAACCCAGTCTGTACTTCAATCTCTGCCTCAGAGTCTTTTGTGGCGAGCTCTCCAAATCATTGCAAGACTGAATGGAAGCACATCAAGCACTTGAAAGGCCCTCAGAAGCAGCGACACTTTTTCATTGAACGCAGGCCAAGCAGAAACACTTTTTTCTTCTCCTTATTGCACCCGGGCAGACGCCGAGTCACGCTTAATGAGAAAACGGTGTGCTGCTGACAAGCTCCTGACAAGGCAGCACTTTCCACTGTCAACACGTTTCCAAAAATCCAGTTGTTTAATGTCTATGTCTATAACTTAATACTAGGTCTGTGCGCTACCCCGCTGTTACAGTTAGTACCTGTATATTTTGGAAAGTGATACACAGTTTGGACAATCCTTCTCATTTCAATGTGTTTTCTTTATTTTCTTACTATTTACGTTGTACAAACCCCATTTCCATATGAGTTGGGAAATTGTGTTAGATGTAAATATAAACGGAATACAATGATTTTGCAAATCCTTTTCAACCCATATTCAGTTGAATATGCTACAAAGACAACATATTTGATGTTCAAACTCATAAACATAATTTTTTATTTGCTAATAATAATTAACTTAGAATTTCATGGCTGCAACACGTGCCAAAGTAGTTGGGAAAAGGGCATGTTCACCACTGTGTTACATGGCCTTTCCTTTTAACAACACTCAGTAAAGGTTTGGGAACTGAGGAGACACATTTTTTAAGCTGCTCAGGTGGAATTATTTCCCATTCTTGCTTGATGTACAGCTTAAGTTGTTCAACAGTCCGGGTGGTCTCCATTGTGGTATTTTAGGCTTCATAATGCGCCACACATTTTCAATGGGAGACAGGTCTGGACTACAGGCAGGCCAGTCTAGTACCCGCACTCTTTTACTATGAAGCCACGTTGATGTAACACGTGGCTTGGCATTGTCTTGCTGAAATAAGCAGGGGCGTCCATGGTAACGTTGCTTGGATGGCAACATGTGTTGCTCCAAAACCTGTATGTACCTTTCAGCATTAATGGTGCCTTCACAGATGTGTAAGTTACCCATGTCTTGGGCACTAATACACCCCCATAACTTTGCGCCTATAACAATCCGGATGGTTCTTTTCCTCTTTGATCCGGAGGACACGACGTCCACAGTTTCCAAAAACAAATTGAAATGTGGACTCGTCAGACCACAGAACACTTTTCCACTTTGTATCAGTCCATCTTAGATGAGCTCAGGCCCAGTGAAGCCGACGGCGTTTCTGGGTGTTGTTGATAAACGGTTTTCGCCTTGCATGGTAGAGTTTTAACTTGCTCTTACAGATGTAGCGACCAACTGTAGTTACTGACAGTGGGTTTCTGAAGTGTTCCGGAGCCCATGTGGTGATATCCTTTACACACCGATGTCGTTTGTTGATGCAGTACAGCCTGAGGGATCGAAGGTCATGAGCTTAGCTGCTTACGGTGCAGTGATTTCTCCAGATTCTCTGAACCCTTTGATGATATTACGGACCGTAGATGGTGAAATCCCTAAATTCCTTGCAATGGCTGGTTGAGAAAGTTTTTTCTTAAACTGTTCAACAATTTGCTCATGCATTTGTTGACAAAAGTGGTGACCCTCGCCCCATCCTTGTTTGTGAATGACTTAGCATTTCATGGAATCTACTTTTATACCCAATCATGGCACCCACCCTGTTCCCAATTTGCCTGTTCACCTGTGGGATGTTCCAATAAGTGTTTGATGAGCATTCCTCAACTTTATCAGTATTTATTGCCACCTTTCCCAACTTCTTTGTCACGTGTTGCTGGCATCAAATTCTAAAGTTAATGATTGTTTGCAACAAAAAAAAATGTTTATCAGTTTGAACATCAAATATGTTGTCTTCGTAGCATATTCAACTGAGTATGGGTTGAAAATGATTTTCAAATCATTGTATTCCGTTTATATTTACATCTAACACAATTTCCCAACTCATATGGAAACGGGGTTTGTAGATTGTCACATCAAAACTATGAATGAACACATGTGGCGTTATGTACTTCACAAAAAAGGTGAAATAACTGAAAACACTTTTTATATTCTAGTTTATTCAAAATAGCCACCCTTTTGCTCTGATTACTGCTTTGCACACTCCTGGCATTCTCTCCATGACACCTGATGATTGGTTGGTTTACAGGTCTTAAATTTTAATTTTTTAAGGTCAAGGCAAGTGTTGCCTTAAAGGGAGGGCTCATATTGAAGGACACCAAAGCAAACATTATTTTCCAAAACATGCATATATATATATATATATATATATGTATATATATATATATATATATATATATATATGTATGTATGGTTACACTTTAGTATGGGGAACATATTCACCATTAATTGCTTGCTTATTAACATGCAAATTAGTAACATAATGGCTCTTAGTCATTATTAAGTAAATAGCAACCCTAACCCTAACCTTTATGTTCCCCTAGTGTCCAAATAACTCTAAATTAAGTATTTGTTACTCAGAATATGTTCCCCATACTAAATTGTTACCATATATATGTATGTGTGTATATAATTAGTTGAGGTTTCTGTTGTTTATCCGTTATACAGTGCTCAATACCCGGGGTAGAGCGGAATATACGTTAGGTCAGGAAAAAACACAGAGGCTATTTCATCCCTACAAGCCTGTTTCCCTGCTCCCTGAAAAGCAGGGAAACCTGCGGAACAGGCTTGTAAGGATAAAATAGCCTATGTGTTTTTTCCTGACCTAACGTGTATGTATATAGAAAAACACAGAGGCTATTTCATCCCTACAAGCCTGTTTCGCAGGTTTCCCTGCTTTTCAGGGAGCAGGGAAACCGGCTTGTAGGGATTATATATATATATATTATATATATATATATATATATATATATATATATATATATATATATATATATATACACTACCGTTCAAACGTTTGGGGTCACATTGAAATGTCCTTATTTTGAAGGAAAAGCACTGTACTTTTCAATGAAGATAACTTTAAACTAGTCTTAAGTTTAAAGAAATACACTCTATACATTCCTAATGTGGTAAATGACTATTCTAGCTGCAAATGTCTGGTTTTTGGTGCAATATCTACATAGGTGTATAGAGGCCCATTTCCAGCAACTATCACTCCAGTGTTCTAATGGTACAATGTGTTTGCTCATTGGCTCAGAAGGCTAATTGATGATTAGAAAACCCTTGTGCAATCATGTTCACACATCTGAAAACAGTTTAGCTCGTTACAGAAGCTACACAACTGACCTTCCTTTGAGCATTTTGAGTTTCTGGAGCATCACATTTGTGGGGTCAATTAAACGCTCAAAATGGCCAGAAAAAGAGAACTTTCATCTGAAACTCAACAGTCTATTCTTGTTCTTAGAAATGAAGGCTATTCCACAAAATTGTTTGGGTGACCCCAAACTTTTGAACGGTAGTGTATATATATATATATATATTTTTTTTTTTAAAGTAAATTTGGTAATGACAAGTATAAATATGACGCATGACCATTTTGTGGGTTTATGTCCACAACCTTCTACTATCCAGGTGAGAGACATTATTTGTTCACTTTCACCAACTCGGAGGCGATGCAGCAGCTCAATATTTCAGTATAGCAGCATAAGCTAAAAATAGTGCGTCTGCGTCAGCACTTACAATACCAATATCGCTAACACAAAGTGTAAATGGAGCATTGTTGGCGCTTTTTGGATGTTTTTTTTAGTGGGCTTTATGGGTGAAAAAGAGTCCTCCCTTTAGCTGCATTGGTGGCTACCTCGTACTTGCCGTATTTTAACGAGTTAGAATGCATAAAAAATGGCAAAATGTCATAAAAAGCTAGTTTGTTCTTTGTGCTCAATGCGTCGCTAAAAATAGTTTGTCTGCGTTAGCACTTATAATAACAATATTACGAACACTTGTTAATATTCATGTCACAAACTGTAAATGGAGCAATGTTGGCGATTTTTGGATGTTTTTTTAGTGGCTTTATGGGTGCAAAATATATTTTACGAGTTAGAATGCATAAAAAAATGAAAAACACGTGTTCTTGTCGTACATAATAGAATAGAATAGAATAGAATAGAATAGAAAGTACTTTTATAGATCCCTGGGGGAAATTTAGCACCACAGTTCGCTCACAATTGACAATAAACATTTAGGTATTTTTACATGTGAATAATATAAATACAGTCTATTATACAGCATT
>NC_084742.1:55575497-55622997 GCF_033978785.1 Entelurus aequoreus
GGCTTTTTTTATCAGCGACCAAAAGTTGTGAACTTTATCGTCGATGTTCTCTACTAAATCCTTTCAGCAAAAATATGGCAATATCGCGAAATGATCAAGTATGACACATAAAATGGACCTGCTATCCCCGTTTAAATAAGAACATTTCATTTCAGTAGGCCTTTAAATACAGGCACCCTACAATGTCCACATTGAGCAGCTAAGCAGTAAAAAACTAACTGTTGGCCCCGTGATGTAAATAGACAGTTTCTTAGGGCGCATCTAAAGGCCTCACATGCTACACATGAGCAGCATTCCCTGGCTTTAGATCAAATTCCTGCACTGCCTCTCTGTGAGTCCATGCCATGCTCAGTGCATCTTGCAACAAGACCATGGACAGCAACCAAGTATTGTTGAGGGCTTTTTTACTTTGTGATGATCCTTATTATTAGTTTCTCCTACACCAGGCCTGGGCAATTATTTTGACTCGGGGGCCACATTTAGAGAAAAAAATGTGTCTGGGGGCCGGTATATCTATTTTTAGGAACACTAATACAAAACCTCACAATAATGTCTGATTGAATGCTATAAACGTTATGACAGACCGCCTTAAAAAACGTAATGGAATTTTACATTTTTTTATGAAGGATAAAACAATGAAACACTAAAAATTGACAAAATATGAACGTCACACCCCCTTTCGATCGACATATTTTACAATCAAGTGAAACGCAACAAAAATGCAACAAACAGTGAAATATGAATGCGAAGGGTACAAAATAAAACCACCTACAATCTGATATATCACTACGCTTTACAACTTTGTTGTAAAAATCTCCTACCGCGTCTGTGGAAACGCTTCCCGCCCACACTGCTTGGTGCCTCGTCTGAGCTGCTGTGACGTAGATTACCATAGTAACTCATTAGGTGACCATAGTCATTTATTAGATTACCATAGTAACTGGTATATCATCCATAAACGCAGATTCCAACCATTGAAATACTTTGTATAGTTCAAGATTTACGGCCGTTAGAATACATCACTGCACATCATAATGGCAGCTACACTTTCCATCTTAAAGATCTAAAAAAATTATTTGGGAATGTCCGGCGGGCCAGATTGAAAAGCTTAAAGGGCCGCATGTGGCCCCCGGGCCTTAATTTGCCCAGGTCTGTCCTACACTAAACTGTAGGAGAACAAATAGAACCACAGAACTTTCCTCCGGAAGGTCTTATCTTTGTCCATGTGATGTCAGATGAAACAAAAATTTAGCTGTTTGGCCACAATACCCATGAATATGTTTGGAGGAGAAAAGGTGAGGCCTTTAATCTCAGGAACACCAGGCCTACCGTCAAGCATGGTGGTGGTAGTATTATGCTCTGGGCCTGTTTAGCTGCCAATGGAACTGGTGCTTTAAATGGGACAATGAAAAAGGAGGATTACCTCCAAATTCTTCAGGACAAGCTAAAATCATCAGCCCGGAGGTTGGGTCTTAGGCGCAGTTGGGTGTTCCAACAGGACAATGACCCCCAAACACACGTCAAAAGTGGTAAAGGAATGGCTAAATCAGGCTAGAATGAAGGTTTTAGAATGGCCTTCCCAAAGTCCTGACTTTGGACAATGCTGAAGAAACAAGTCCATGTCAGAAAAGCAACACATTTAGCTGCATTGCACCAATTTTGTCAAGAGGAGTGGTCAACAATTCAAGCAGAAGCTTGTGGATGGCTACCAAAAGTGCCTTATTGCAGTGAAACTTGCCAAGGGACATGTAAGCAAATATTAACATTGCTGTATGTATACTTTTGACCCAGCACATTTGCTCACATTTTTTTCCTCTAAATTTGGCCCCCTGAGGCAAAATAATTGCCCAGGCCTGTTTCAGGAAGTCACGTCAATGTTCCACACGATCTGCACGAGCCAAAATGCTTGCTATCATCCTTTTTTAATCTTCTACGCCATGGGTGTCAAACTCTGGCCCGCGGGCCAAATTTGGCCTGCCGTGTAATTTCATTTGGCCCTTGAGGCAATAACAAATTAACATTAGAGCTGGCCCGCCGGTTTTATACAGCGGCGGTGCCGCTGTAACACCACATTCACCGCTAATACTCATACTTGCCAACCCTCCCGATTTTCAGTGCCCCTCTCGAAAATCTCCCGTGGCAACCATTCTCCCGAATTTCTCCCGATTTCCACAATATTGGGGGCCTGCCTTAAAGGCCTGCTGAAATGATTTTTTTTTTAATTTAAACGGAGATAGCAGATCCATTCTATGTCTTGATCATTTCGCGACATTGCCATATTTTTGCTGAAAGGATTTAGTAGAGAACATCGACGATAAAGTTCGCAACTTTTGGTCGCTGATAAAAAAAACCTTGCCTGTACCGGAAGTAGCGTGACGTCACAGGTTGAAAGGCTCCTCACATTTCCCCATTGTTTACACCAGCAGCGAGAGCGATTCGGACCGAGAAAGCGACGATTACCCCATTAATTTGAGCGAGGATAAAAGATTCGTGGATGAGGAACGTGAGAGTGAAGGACTAGCGTGCAGTGCAGGACGTATCTTTTTTCGCTCTGACCGTAACTTAGGTACAAGCTGGCTCATTGGATTCCACACTTTCTCCTTTTTCTATTGTGGATCACGGATTTGTATTTTAAACCACCTCGGATACTATATCCTCTTGAAAATGAGAGTCGAGAACGCGAAATGGACATTCACAGTGACTTTTATCTCCACGACAATACATCGGCGAAGCACTTTAGCTACGGAACTAACGTGATAGCATCATGCTTAAATGGAGATAGAAACAAAATAAATAAGCCCCTGACTGGAAGGATAGACAGAAGATCAACAATACTACCAAACTCTGGACATGTAACCACACGGTTAATGCTGTGCCGCCTGTCGAAGCCTAGCAATGCTGTTGCTAACGACGCCATTGAAGCTAACTTAGCTACGGGACCTCGTCAGAGCTATGATAAAAATATTAGCGCTCCACCTACGCCAGCCCTCATCTGCTCATCAACACCCGTGCTCACCTGTGTTCCAGCGATCGACGGCGCGACGAAGGACTTCACCCGATCATCGATGCGGTCGGCGGCTAGCGTCGGATAGCGCGTCTGCTATCCAACTCCAAGTCCTCCTGGTTGTGTTGCTGCAGCCATCCGCTAATACACCGATCCCCCCTAAAGCTTTCTTCTTTGCAGTCTCCATTGTTCATTAAACAAATTGCAAAAGATTCACCAACACAGATGTCCAGAATACTGTGGAATTTTGCGATGAAAACAGAGCTGTTTGTATTGGGATACAATGTGTCCGAATACTTCCGTATCAATGATTGACGTCACGCGCAAACGTCATCATACATACATACACGTTTTCAACCGGAAGTTCCCCGGGAAATTTAAAATTGCACTTTATAAGTTAACCCGGCTGTATTGGCATGGGTTGCAATGTTAAGATTTCATCATTGATGTATAAACTATCAGACTGTGTGGTCGGTAGTAGTGGCTTTCAGTAGGCCTTTAAAGGCACTGCCTTCAGCGTCCTCTACAACCTGTCGTCACGTCTGCTTTTCCTCCATACAAACAGCGTGCCGGCCCTTGTCACATGATATATGCGGCTTCTACACACACACATAAGTAAATGCAAGGCATACTTGGTCAACAGCCATACAGGTCACACTGAGGGTGGCCGCATAAACAACTTTAACACTGTTACAAATATGCGCCACACTGTGAAGCCGCACAACTGAGAGAAATTGTTTTCATCGGCGAGGGTGAAGAGACACTTACGGACACACACAGAGAGCCAAGTGCTGTAAATTCCAAACAAGAAGCCACTCATTTTTTCCTACGCACTGAACCCTGCGGCTAATTTATGTTTTTGTCTTCACCGACGGCCATAGTGCAAATATTTTTTTAAAAACACTGAAAGGCCTACTGAAATGAAATTTTTTTATTTAAACGGGGATAGCAGATCTATTCTATGTGTCATACTTGATCATTTCGCGATATTGCCATATTTTTGCTGAAAGGATTTAGTATAGAACAACGACGATAAAGATCGCAACTTTTGGTATCTGATAAAAAAAAGGCTTTCCCCTACCGGAAGTAGCGTGACGTAGTCAATTGAACATATACGCAAAGTTCCCTATTGTTTACAATGATGGCTGCCAGAAGTGAGAGAGATTCGGACCGAGAAAGCGACGATTTCCCCATTAATTTGAGCGAGGATGAAATATTTTTAAATGAGGAAAGTGCAAGTGAAGGACTAGTGGGGAGTGGAAGCGATTCAGATAGGGAAGATGCTGTGAGAGCCGGAGGGTGACCTTATATTCAGCTGGGAATGACTACAACAGTAAATAAAAACAAGACATATATATACTCTATTAGCCACAACACAACCAGGCTTATATTTAACATGCCACAAATTAATCCTGCATAAAAACACCTAGGTGTTTGTTATGCTAGCTCCTAGCTACTAGCTCGAGCTAGTTATAGCTCGAGCGGGTAATATGGACGGGATCCTGTATATATAACCCGCCAATACAATTCAAACACCTGCATAACACACACACTCACTCTGCCCAAACAACCGTTCACCTAACCCAAGGTTCATAAAGCTTATATATTTAATCAAAGTTACGTACATGACACGCACGTACTGGCAAGCAATCAAATGTTTGGAAGCGCGCGGGTGGGACCTGATATTCAGTTGGGAATGACTACAACAGTAAATAAACACAAGACATATATATACTATTAGCCACAACACAACCAGGCTTATATTTAATATGCCACAAATTAACCCCGCATAAAAACACCTAGGTGTTTGTTATGCTAGCTCCTAGCTCCTAGCTACTAGCTACTAGCTCGAGCTAGTTATAGCTCGAGCGGGTAATATGGACGGGATCCCGTATATATAACCCGCCAATACAATTCAAACACCTGCATAACACACACACTCACTCAGCCCAAACAACCGTTCACCTAACCCAAGGTTCATAAAGCTGATATATTTAATCAAAGTTACGTACATGACACGCACGTACGGGCAAGCAATCAAATGTTTGGAAGCGCGCGGGTGGGACCTGATATTCAGCTGGGAATGACTACAACAATAAATAAACACAAGACATATATATACTCTATTAGCCACAACACAACCAGGCTTATATTTAATATGCCACAAATTAATCCTAATGCTAGCTCCTAGCTACTAGCTCGAGCTAGTTATAGCAAGCGATCAAATGTTTGGAAGCGCAGCTGTGTACTCACGTTATCGCAACTGTGTATCCAAATCAAAGTCTTCCTGGTAAGAGTCTCTGTTGTCCGAGTTCTTCCATCTTGACTGCATCTTTCGGGAATGTAAACGAAGAAACGCCGGCTGTGTACGTGTTGTTGCTGACTTCCCTCGCAAAATAGACACTTTGCACCGACAACTTTCTTCTTTGCTTGCTCAGCTTCTTTCTCCATAATGCAATGAACAAATTGCAACAGATTCACCAACACAGATGTCCAGAATACTGTGGAATAATGAGATGAAAACAGAGCTATTTCGTATTGACTTCAATGATGTCCGAATACTTCCGTTTCAATGATTGACGTCACGCGCATACGTCAACCCTCAGAGGCGTTTCGAACTGGAAGTTTAGCGGGAAATTTAAAATTGCACTTTATAAGTTAACCCGGCCATATTGGCATGTGTTGCAATGTTAAGATTTCATCATTGATATATAAACTATCAGACTGCGTGGTCGGTAGTAGTGGCTTTCAGTAGGCCTTGAAGAGGTGATTTATTGTTTGTGGTATGGCGCCATCTTCTGCACAAGTTTGCTCACTCCAGGTGCTGCAGTGTCCATTTATTGCTTTCAACCGGAAGTAGAAGTGCCTGTTAGTCTTCTATCCGTCCACAGCGTTTCCACTCGTATGGATTCTTCCTTCGTCACTCTGAGTAACGTTTGTAAGTTTTTCAATAGAACTAGGGATGTCCAATAATATCGGACGATAAATGCTTTAAAATGAAATATCGGAAATGATCAGTATCGGTTTCAAAATTATCAGTATCGGTTTCAAAAAGTAAAATGTATGGCTTTTTAAAACGCCACTGTGTACACGGACGTAAGGAGAGGTAAAGAGCACCAATAAACCTTAAAGGCACTGCCTTTGCGTGCCGGCCCAGTCACATAATATCTACGACTTTTCACACACACAAGTGAATGCAAGGCATGCTTGGTCAACAGCCATACAGGTCACACTGAGGGTGACCGCATAAACAACTTTAACACTGTTACAAATATGCGCCACACTGTGAACCCACACCAAACAAGAATGACAAACACATTTCGGGAGAACATCCGCACCGTAACACAACATAAACACAACAGAACAAATACCCAGAACCCCTTGCAGCACTAACTCTTCCGGGACGCTACAATATACACCCCCCCCCCCCCCGCTACCCCCTACCCGAAACACAAGTGGAACGCCGGTCCCTGGAAATAATGGTCCGTGGTGCAAAAAACGGTTGGGGACCACTGATATAGACGATACTATTATTTTTTCCAGAATTTCATAACTCTGACAAAAGAAACGTTTCATTGACAATTCTAAGACTTTGACATGAAACACAAAAAGTAACATTTGACATCCATTCAATCTTTCTTACTCTAGAGAAGACTATAGGATAGGATAGGTCTTTATTGTACAACGAAACTATGTTTTCAGCACAAAACCGTTCAAGATTAGACAAACAAACAGTGTACAGGGTTACAGAACAGGAACGCTGATGGGTCACCACGAGGCGTAGGTGAGGTTTGATCCCATCCATCCAGGCTTGTCCCAAAATTCCATAGCACAATATGAGAGACAGTGCCCTCTGGTGGCGCGACGTGAGTGTGACAACCAACCCTGTTGTGCCCTCTATGTTGGGAGGAGGTTAGAAGGGGCACAGCTGCTCGACATTCCTGACCCCGCTTTGCGAAAATTCAAGTTGCATGAGTCCAACTTTGCGTAAAATGAGGTTTGTGTGAAGGGAAGAGCATCGAGTCTTCATTTCCAAGACTTGACCAGGCCTCAAACTAATCATGTCACCAGAAATGCTTTAGTTTAAGTTAAAGTACCAATGATGGTCCCGCACACACACACACACACACACACACACACACACACACACACACACACACACACACACACACACACACACACACACACACTAGGTGTGGCGGAATTATTCTCTGCATTTGACCCAACACCCTTGATCACCCCCTGGGAGGTGAGGGGAGCAGTGAGCAGCAGCGGTGGCCACGCCCGGGAATCATTGTTGGTGATTTAACCCCCCAATTCCAACTCTTGATGCTGAATGCCAAGCAGGGAGGTAATGGCTCCCATTTTTATATTTTAGGTGCAAAGCTGTAGAGAAATGATCGGAATGTTTTTTTGTGGTGTAGCTAAATTGAGAATGGAAATCCTTTAATCTGGAAAAGTTTAGAGCAGTTTAAAGGCCTACTGAAATGAACTTTTTTTATTTAAACGGGGATAGCAGATCTATTCTATGTGTCATACTTGATCATTTCGCGATATTGCCATATTTTTGCTGAAAGGATTTAGTATAGAACAACGACAATAAAGATCGCAACTTTTGGTATCTGATTAAAAAAAGGCTTGCCCCTACCGGAAGTAGCGTGACGTAGTCAGTTGAACATATACGCAAAGTTCCCTATTGTTTACAATGATGGCTGCCAGAAGTGAGAGAGATTCGGACCGAGAAAGCGACGATTTCCCCATTAATTTGAGCGAGGATGAAAGATTTGTGGATGAGGAAAGTGCAAGTGAAGGACTAGTGGGGAGTGGAAGCGATTCAGATAGGGAAGATGCTGTGAGAGCCGGAGGGTGACCTTATATTCAGCTGGGAATGACTACAACAGTAAATAAACACAAGACATATATATACTCTATTAGCCACAACACAACCAGGCTTATATTTAATATGCCACAAATTAATCCCGCATAACAAACACCTAGGTGTTTGTTATGCTAGCTCCTAGCTCCTAGCTACTAGCTCGAGCTAGTTATAGCTCGAGCGGGTTATATGGACGGGATCCCGTATATATAACCCGCCAATACAATTCAAACACCTGCACAACACACACACTCACTCAGCCCAAAGGACCGTTCACCTAACCCAAGGTTCATAAAGCCTATATATTTAACCAAAGTTACGTACATGACACGCACGTATGGGCAAGCGATCAAATGTTTGGAAGCGCGCGGGTGGGACCTGATATTCAGCTGGGAATGACTACAACAGTAAATAAACACAAGACATATATATACTCTATTAGCCACAACACAACCAGGCTTATATTTAATATGCCACAAATTAATCCCGCATAACAAACACCTAGGTGTTTGTTATGCTAGCTCCTAGCTACTAGCTCGAGCTAGTTATAGCAAGCGATCAAATGTTTGGAAGCGTACTCACGGTATCGCGTCTGCGTCTGTGTATCCAAATCAAAGTCCTCCTGGTTAGAGTCTCTGTTGTCCGAGTTCTTCGATCTTGACTGCATCTTTCGGGAATGTAAACAAACACCGGCTGTGTTGTGTTGCTGACTTCCCTCGCAAAATACTCCGCTTCGCACCGACAACTTTCTTCTTTGCTTGCTCAGCTTCTTTCTCCATAATGCAATGAACAAATTGCAAAAGATTCACCAACACAGATGTCCAGAATACTGTGGAATAATGAGATGAAAACAGAGCTATTTCGTATTGGCTTCAATGGAGAAGCCATACCTCTGTTAAACTGGCTACGTCACGCGCATACGTCATCCTCCAAAGGAATTTTCAACCGGAAGTTTAGCGGGAAATTTAAAATTGCACTTTATAAGTTAACCCGGCCGTATTGGCATGTGTTGCAATGTTAAGATTTCATCATTGATATATAAACTATCAGACTGTGTGGTCGGTAGTAGTGGCTTTCAGTAGGCCTTTAATGTTAGAGCGGCCCACAAGTTTTAATTGAATGGCGCTTGACAGCGTTGTGTGCGGAGCTGAAGGAATCTACCAATCAAGGTGTGGTATAAGGCTCTTGACAATATCGAGGGTGTGCCGTGATGGCACTGCCTTTAGCGTCCTCTAGAAACTGTCACCGCATCATCTATTACTCCATACCAACAGCTTTCCGGCCCAGACACATGTTGTATGAGGCTTCTGCAGTCACACGCAAGTTATTGGAAGACATACTTGAGGAACAGCCCTACATGTCACACTGAGGGTGGTCATATTTTATTGTATTTCTTTTTTAACACTGTTACAAATATGCGCCACACTGTGAACCCACACCAAATAAGAATGACAAACACATTTCGGGAGAACATCCGCACCGTAACACAACATAAACACAACAGAACAAATACCCGGAATCCTTTGCAGCCCTAACTCTTCCGGGCTACAAAAACACCCCTGCTACCCCCAACCCCGCCTCCTCCCAACCCCGCCCACCTCAACCCCCCCCCACACACACCTCAACACCCCACCCCCCACCCCCATCTCTCGAATTCGGAGGTCTCAAGGTTGGCAAGTAGGCATTGACGTCACTTGCGTGATGCAAGCAGAGAAACATTTTGCCGCTTTTCCACGACACCCGCACACGCTCTTCCTCCCTGCCTCCTTGCCTCCCTCGCTCGCCCGCCTGCTCGCTCCCGCCCCCGTTGTAAACAGTCCGGGCGGGGAAGACTTCCAAAGCACTCCGCCGAAGGACCTACACTACCGTTCAAAAGTTTGGGGTCACCCAAACAATTTTGTGGAATAGCCTTCATTTCCAAGAACAAGAATAGACTGTGGAGTTTCAGATGAAAGTTCTCTTTTTCTGGCCATTTTGAGCGTTTAATTGACCCCACAAATGTGATGCTCCAGAAACTCAATCTGCTCAAAGGAAGGCCAGTTTTGTAGCTTCTGTAACGAGCTAAACTGTTTTCAGATGTGTGAACATGATTGCACAAGGGTTTTCTAATCATCAATTAGCCTTCTGAGCCAATGAGCAAACACATTGTACCATTAGAACACTGGAGTAATAGTTGCTGGAAATGGGCCTCTATACACCTATGTAGATATTGCACCAAAAACCAGACATTTGCAGCTAGAATAGTCATTTACCACATTAGCAATGTATAGAGTGTATTTCTTTAAAGTTAAGACTAGTTTAAAGTTATCTTCATTGAAAAGTACAGTGCTTTTCCTTCAAAAATAAGGACATTTCAATGTGACCCCAAACTTTTGAACGGTAGTGTAGGTCCTAGCGACAATACAAAAGTGTGGTGCACTGGACCCCAGCGCTGATACTCCGACAGAGAGTCGCTGGGCGAATCAGACGTGTAACAGTTTAGTGGTGATGTTAGCCCGTTCGGGGCTAATTGTGCTACCGTAACTGTAAACTCCACGGCGAGCACCCCCCCCCCCCACCCCCCTCCTCCCGTTGGCTCCAGACAGAGACGATTTTTGATGCAATATTTCTTTGTTGAGCACAGGGGCACCCCGACGTGTCTTATTTCATTTCATTTGTATTTATTTCCTTCATTGATGTGCATCTTTGATTGATAGGCAATTATACCTCAATTATTCAATTAAACATTTACACACCAATGCCTGAGAAGGAGCAGGATGAAGAAAAATCTTATATTTTCCTGCCCCCTTCAACATAATACGTAGTCTTAGTTAATGATATCATATAAACCAACAATTACATCCAAATATAACGAAAACAAACAAAAAAGCACACAAAAAAACACAAGAAGTGCAAAACTTCATGATGTACAAACCGGACAAAAAAAACAAAAGAAGTAATATACACCTCACAGGATGATACAAAACAAATACAAAACCAGGCAGAAAATAAGTAAAATAATAAATATAAAGCAAAATGTAAACACTTATATATTTTTTCATTTGGAATATATTTTTACAATCTTTTATCTCATTGTAAAGAGAATTCCATAGTTGAACCCCCACCACTGATATGCACATTTGTTTTAAAGTTGTCCTTGAATACTGATGTTGGAAATGACCTTTTCTTCTATGCTCTTCATTCTCACAAGTGATGACAAATATTTTTTGTAAATTTGCTGGTAATGTTTTGCTTTTAGCCTTAAACATGACACATAATGTCTGTAACTTTACTAGCTCCTGTAATTTCAATAAACCCGAATTAATAAATAATATGTTAGTGTGTTCTAAGTAATCTACTTTATGAATAATCCTTACAGCTCTTTTCTGTAGTTGATACAGAGAAAGTTGCGGTGCACAAGGAATACAAACCGCTTGGGCCTTAAGAGGTTAAACATATGTTTATTATTGCAATTTAGTCCTTAAATAAAATAGTGAACATACTAGACAACTTGTCTTTTAGTAGTAAGTAAACAAACAAAGGCTCCTAATTAGTCTGCTGACGTATGCAGTAACATATTGTGTCATTTATACACCTATTATTTTGTCTACATTATGAAGGACAAGTGGTAGAAAATGGATTATTAATCCACTTGTTCATTTACTGTTAATATCTGCTTATTTTCTGTTTTAACATGTTCTATCTACACTTCTGTTCAAATGTAATAATCACTTATTCTTCTATTGTTTAATACTTTACATCAGTTTTGGATGATACCACAAATTTGGGTATCGATCCGATACCAAGTAGTTACAGGATCATACATTGGTCATCATTTAAGTTCTCATGTGTCCAGGGACGTATTTCTTGAGTTTATAAACATAATATGAATTTAAAAAGGAAACAAGATTTTGTGACGTAATCATAGTAGTATCGACTAGATACGTTCTTGTACTTGATATCATTACAGTGGATGTCAGGTGTAGATCCACCCATGGCGTTTGTTTACATTGTGACACCAGGTGAGCTATTGTATCCTCCTATGGTGTGTAGTGAAGCATGTTTAAACTACTCCTTGTCCTCCGGTGATAATGGTACTTGAAAGAAACATACTTTATTTGTCGCCATGGAGGCGAGGATTAGTGATTTAGAAGTAGCTAAAGAAGTAGCTCTTCCTGAGGGCGTTTCAGTGTTATAACTTCACCTTTATCGTCAGTTTTTAAGCCAAAATGCGTCCGTTCTCCCTTTTCTGTCTACACACTGTGTCTGCTTGCAAGTACTCAGTGTGTGTGCGCTGCCGAACATGCTCCTCTGCTCATAAACCCAGCAATGTCACGACATGACGACGACGCGCTGTGGTCGTGATGCTAATGAGAAGAAGGATAAGATCTACTACGCTACTGTATTTGAATGATGTCATTATGGTGGTACTTAATGAATACTTAGGTCTACTACACTACTGTATTTTAATGTTGTCATTATGGTGGTACTTAATGAATACTCAGGTCTGCTACACTACTGTATTTTAATGTTGTCATTATGGTGGTACTTGATGAATACTCAGGTCTACTACACTACTGTATTTTAATGTTGTCATTATGGTGGTACTTAATGAATACTTAGGTCTACTACGCTACTGTATTTTAATGTTGTCATTATGGTGGTACTTAATGAATACTCAGGTCTGCTACACTACTGTATTTTAATGTTGTCATTATGGTGGTACTTAATGAATACTTAGGTCTACTACACTACTGTATTTTAATGTTGTCATTATGGTGGTACTTAATGAATACTTAGGTCTACTACACTACTGTATTTAATGTTGTCATTATGGTGGTACTTAATGAATACTTAGGTCTACTACACTACTGTATTTAATGTTGTCATTATGGTGGTACTTAATGAATACTTAGGTCTACTACGCTACTGTATTTTAATGTTGTCATTATGGTGGTACTTGATGAATACTTAGGTCTACTACGCTACTGTATTTTAATGTTGTCATTATGGTGGTACTTAATGAATACTTAGGTCTACTACGCTACTGTATTTTAATGTTGTCATTATGGTGGTACTTGATGAATACTTAGGTCTACTATGCTACTGTATTTTAATGTTGTCATTATGGTGGTACTTAATGAATACATAGGTCTACTACGCTACTGCATTTTAATGTTGTCATTATGGTGGTACTTAATGAATACTTAGATCTACTACACTACTGTATTTAATGTTGTCATTATGGTGGTACTTAATGAATACTTAGGTCTACTACACTACTGTATTTTAATGTTGTCATTATGGTGGTACTTAATGAATACTTAGATCTACTACACTACTGTATTTAATGTTGTCATTATGGTGGTACTTAATGAATACTTAGGTCTACTACACTACTGTATTTTAATGTTGTCATTATGGTGGTACTTGATGAATACTTAGATCTACTACACTACTGTATTTAATGTTGTCATTATGGTGGTACTTACTGAATACATATGTCTACTACACTACTGTATTTTAATGTTGTCATTATGGTGGTACTTAATGAATACTTACATCTACTACACTACTGTATTTAATGTTGTCATTATGGTGGTACTTAATGAATACTTAGGTCTACTACACTACTGTATTTTAATGTTGTCATTATGGTGGTACTTGATGAATACTTAGATCTACTACACTACTGTATTTAATGTTGTCATTATGGTGGTACTTAATGAATACATAGGTCTACTACACTACTGTATTTTAATGTTGTCATTATGGTGGTACTTAATGAATACTTAGATCTACTACACTACTGTATTTAATGTTGTCATTATGGTGGTACTTAATGAATACTTAGGTCTACTACACTACTGTATTTAATGTTGTCATTATGGTGGTACTTAATGAATACTTAGGTCTACTACACTACTGTATTTAATGTTGTCATTATGGTGGTACTTAATGAATACTTAGGTCTACTACACTACTGTATTTAATGTTGTCATTATGGTGGTACTTAATGAATACTTAGGTCTACTACACTACTGTATTTAATGTTGTCCTTATGGTGGTACTTAATGAATACTTAGGTCTACTACACTACTGTATTTAATGTTGTCATTATGGTGGTACTTAATGAATACTTAGGTCTACTACACTACTGTATTTAATGTTGTCATTATGGTGCTTGATGAATACTTAGGTCTACTACGCTACTGTATTTTAATGTTGTCATTATGGTGGTACTTAATGAATACATAGGTCTACTACGCTACTGTATTTTAATGATAGTCATTATGGTGGTACTTAATGAATACTTAGATCTACTACACTACTGTATTTAATGTTGTCATTATGGTGGTACTTAATGAATACTTAGGTCTACTACGCTACTGTATTTTAATGTTGTCATTATGGTGGTACTTAATGAATACTTAGGTCTACTACACTACTGTATTTAATGTTGTCATTATGGTGGTACTTAATGAATACTTAGGTCTACTACGCTACTGTATTTTAATGTTGTCATTATGGTGGTACTTAATGAATACTTAGGTCTACTACGCTACTGTATTTTAATGTTGTCATTATGGTGGTACTTGATGAATACTTAGGTCTACTACGCTACTGTATTTAATGTTGTCATTATGGTGGTACTTGATGAATACTTAGGTCTACTACGCTACTGTATTTAATGTTGTCATTATGGTGGTACTTAATGAATACTTAGGTCTACTACACTACTGTATTTTAATGTTGTCATTATGGTGGTACTTGATGAATACTTAGGTCTACTATGCTACTGTATTTTAATGTTGTCATTATGGTGGTACTTAATGAATACATAGGTCTACTACGCTACTGTATTTTAATGTTGTCATTATGGTGGTACTTAATGAATACTTAGGTCTACTACACTACTGTATTTAATGTTGTCATTATGGTGGTACTTGATGAATACTTAGGTCTACTACACTACTGTATTTTAATGTTGTCATTATGGTGGTACTTGATGAATACATAGGTCTACTACGCTACTGTATTTTAATGTTGTCATTATGGTGGTACTTGATGAATACTTAGGTCTACTACGCTACTGTATTTAATGTTGTCATTATGGTGGTACTTGATGAATACTTAGGTCTACTACGCTACTGTATTTAATGTTGTCATTATGGTGGTACTTAATGAATACTGAGATCTACTACACTACTGTATTTAATGTTGTCATTATGGTGGTACTTAATGAATACATAGGTCTACTACACTACTGTATTTTAATGTTGTCATTATGGTGGTACTTAATGAATACTTAGATCTACTACACTACTGTATTTAATGTTGTCATTATGGTGGTACTTAATGAATACATAGGTCTACTACACTACTGTATTTAATGTTGTCATTATGGTGGTACTTAATGAATACTTAGGTCTACTACGCTACTGTATTTTAATGTTGTCATTATGGTGGTACTTAATGAATACTTAGATCTACTACACTACTGTATTTAATGTTGTCATTATGGTGGTACTTAATGAATACTTAGGTCTACTACGCTACTGTATTTAATGTTGTCATTATGGTGGTACTTAATGAATACTTAGGTCTACTACACTACTGTATTTTAATGTTGTCATTATGGTGGTACTTGATGAATACTTAGGTCTACTATGCTACTGTATTTTAATGTTGTCATTATGGTGGTACTTAATGAATACATAGGTCTACTACGCTACTGTATTTTAATGTTGTCATTATGGTGGTACTTAATGAATACTTAGGTCTACTACACTACTGTATTTAATGTTGTCATTATGGTGGTACTTGATGAATACTTAGGTCTACTACACTACTGTATTTTAATGTTGTCATTATGGTGGTACTTGATGAATACATAGGTCTACTACGCTACTGTATTTTAATGTTGTCATTATGGTGGTACTTAATGAATACTTAGATCTACTACACTACTGTATTTAATGTTGTCATTATGGTGGTACTTAATGAATACTTAGGTCTACTACGCTACTGTATTTTAATGTTGTCATTATGGTGGTACTTAATGAATACTGAGATCTACTACACTACTGTATTTAATGTTGTCATTATGGTGGTACTTAATGAATACTTAGGTCTACTACGCTACTGTATTTAATGTTGTCATTATGGTGGTACTTGATGAATACTTAGGTCTACTACACTACTGTATTTAATGTTGTCATTATGGTGGTACTTGATGAATACTTAGGTCTACTACGCTACTGTATTTAATGTTGTCATTATGGTGGTACTTGATGAATACTTAGGTCTACTACGCTACTGTATTTAATGTTGTCATTATGGTGGTACTTGATGAATACTTAGGTCTACTACGCTACTGTATTTAATGTTGTCATTATGGTGGTACTTAATGAATACTGAGATCTACTACACTACTGTATTTAATGTTGTCATTATGGTGGTACTTAATGAATACATAGGTCTACTACACTACTGTATTTTAATGTTGTCATTATGGTGGTACTTAATGAATACTTAGATCTACTACACTACTGTATTTAATGTTGTCATTATGGTGGTACTTAATGAATACATAGGTCTACTACACTACTGTATTTAATGTTGTCATTATGGTGGTACTTAATGAATACTTAGGTCTACTACACTACTGTATTTAATGTTGTCATTATGGTGGTACTTGATGAATACTTAGGTCTACTACGCTACTGTATTTAATGTTGTCATTATGGTGGTACTTGATGAATACTTAGGTCTACTACACTACTGTATTTTAATGTTGTCATTATGGTGGTACTTAATGAATACTTAGGTCTACTACGCTACTGTATTTAATGTTGTCATTATGGTGGTACTTAATGAATACTGAGATCTACTACACTACTGTATTTAATGTTGTCATTATGGTGGTACTTAATGAATACATAGGTCTACTACACTACTGTATTTTAATGTTGTCATTATGGTGGTACTTAATGAATACTTAGATCTACTACACTACTGTATTTAATGTTGTCATTATGGTGGTACTTAATGAATACATAGGTCTACTACACTACTGTATTTAATGTTGTCATTATGGTGGTACTTAATGAATACTTAGGTCTACTACGCTACTGTATTTTAATGTTGTCATTATGGTGGTACTTAATGAATACTTAGATCTACTACACTACTGTATTTAATGTTGTCATTATGGTGGTACTTAATGAATATTTAGGTCTACTACACTACTGTATTTAATGTTGTCATTATGGTGGTACTTAATGAATACTTAGATCTACTACACTACTGTATTTAATGTTGTCATTATGGTGGTACTTAATGAATACTTAGGTCTACTACACTACTGTATTTAATGTTGTCATTATGGTGGTACTTGATGAATACTTAGGTCTACTACACTACTGTATTTAATGTTGTCATTATGGTGGTACTTGATGAATACTTAGGTCTACTACGCTACTGTATTTAATGTTGTCATTATGGTGGTACTTAATGAATACTGAGATCTACTACACTACTGTATTTAATGTTGTCATTATGGTGGTACTTAATGAATACATAGGTCTACTACACTACTGTATTTTAATGTTGTCATTATGGTGGTACTTGATGAATACTTAGGTCTACTACGCTACTGTATTTAATGTTGTCATTATGGTGGTACTTAATGAATACTCAGGTCTACTACACTACTGTATTTTAATGTTGTCATTATGGTGGTACTTAATGAATACTTAGGTCTACTACACTACTGTATGTTAATGTTGTCATTATGGTGGTACTTAATGAATACTTAGGTCTACTACACTACTGTATTTAATGTTGTCATTATGGTGGTACTTAATGAATATTTAGGTCTACTACACTACTGTATTTAATGTTGTCATTATGGTGGTACTTAATGAATACTTAGGTCTACTACACTACTGTATGTTAATGTTGTCATTATGGTGGTACTTAATGAATACTTAGGTCTACTACACTACTGTATTTAATGTTGTCATTATGGTGGTACTTAATGAATATTTAGGTCTACTACGCTACTGTATTTTAATGTTGTCATTATGGTGGTACTTAATGAATACTTAGGTCTACTACGCTACTGTATTTTAATGTTGTCATTATGGTGGTACTTAATGAATACTTAGGTCTACTACACTACTGTATTTAATGTTGTCATTATGGTGGTACTTAATGAATACTTAGGTCTACTACACTACTGTATTTTAATGTTGTCATTATGGTGGTACTTAATGAATACTTAGGTCTACTACACTACTGTATTTTAATGTTGTCATTATGGTGGTACTTGATGAATACTTAGGTCTACTACGCTACTGTATTTAATGTTGTCATTATGGTGGTACTTAATGAATACTTAGGTCTACTACGCTACTGTATTTTAATGTTGTCATTATGGTGGTACTTAATGAATACTTAGGTCTACTATACTACTGTATTTAATGTTGTCATTATGGTGGTACTTGATGAATACTTAGGTCTACTACGCTACTGTATTTAATGTTGTCATTATGGTGGTACTTAATGAATACTCAGGTCTACTACACTACTGTATTTTAATGTTGTCATTATGGTGGTACTTAATGAATACTTAGGTCTACTACACTACTGTATGTTAATGTTGTCATTATGGTGGTACTTAATGAATACTTAGGTCTACTACACTACTGTATTTAATGTTGTCATTATGGTGGTACTTAATGAATATTTAGGTCTACTACACTACTGTATTTAATGTTGTCATTATGGTGGTACTTAATGAATACTTAGGTCTACTACACTACTGTATGTTAATGTTGTCATTATGGTGGTACTTAATGAATACTTAGGTCTACTACACTACTGTATTTAATGTTGTCATTATGGTGGTACTTAATGAATATTTAGGTCTACTACGCTACTGTATTTTAATGTTGTCATTATGGTGGTACTTAATGAATACTTAGGTCTACTACGCTACTGTATTTTAATGTTGTCATTATGGTGGTACTTAATGAATACTTAGGTCTACTACACTACTGTATTTAATGTTGTCATTATGGTGGTACTTAATGAATACTTAGGTCTACTACACTACTGTATTTTAATGTTGTCATTATGGTGGTACTTAATGAATACTTAGGTCTACTACACTACTGTATTTTAATGTTGTCATTATGGTGGTACTTGATGAATACTTAGGTCTACTACGCTACTGTATTTAATGTTGTCATTATGGTGGTACTTAATGAATACTTAGGTCTACTACGCTACTGTATTTTAATGTTGTCATTATGGTGGTACTTAATGAATACTTAGGTCTACTATACTACTGTATTTAATGTTGTCATTATGGTGGTACTTGATGAATACTTAGGTCTACTACGCTACTGTATTTAATGTTGTCATTATGGTGGTACTTAATGAATACTCAGGTCTACTACACTACTGTATTTTAATGTTGTCATTATGGTGGTACTTAATGAATACTTAGGTCTACTACACTACTGTATGTTAATGTTGTCATTATGGTGGTACTTAATGAATACTTAGGTCTACTACACTACTGTATTTTAATGTTGTCATTATGGTGGTACTTAATGAATACTTAGGTCTACTACGCTACTGTATTTTAATGTTGTCATTATGGTGGTACTTAATGAATACTTAGGTCTACTACACTACTGTATTTAATGTTGTCATTATGGTGGTACTTAATGAATACTTAGGTCTACTACACTACTGTATTTTAATGTTGTCATTATGGTGGTACTTAATGAATACTTAGGTCTACTACACTACTGTATTTAATGTTGTCATTATGGTGGTACTTAATGAATACTTAGGTCTGCTACGCTACTGTATTTTAATGTTGTCATTATGGTGGTACTTAATGAATACTTAGGTCTACTACACTACTGTATTTAATGTTGTCATTATGGTGGTACTTAATGAATACTTAGGTCTACTACACTACTGTATTTAATGTTGTCATTATGGTGGTACTTAATGAATACTTAGGTCTACTACACTACTGTATTTTAATGTTGTCATTATGGTGGTACTTGATGAATACTTAGGTCTACTACGCTACTGTATTTAATGTTGTCATTATGGTGGTACTTAATGAATACTTAGGTCTACTACACTACTGTATTTTAATGTTGTCATTATGGTGGTACTTGATGAATACTTAGGTCTACTACGCTACTGTATTTTAATGTTGTCATTATGGTGGTACTTAATGAATACATAGGTCTACTACGCTACTGTATTTTAATGTTGTCATTATGGTGGTACTTGATGAATACTTAGGTCTACTACGCTACTGTATTTAATGTTGTCATTATGGTGGTACTTAATGAATACTTAGGTCTACTACACTACTGTATTTTAATGTTGTCATTATGGTGGTACTTGATGAATACTTAGGTCTACTACGCTACTGTATTTTAATGTTGTCATTATGGTGGTACTTAATGAATACATAGATCTACTACGCTACTGTATTTTAATGTTGTCATTATGGTGGTACTTGATGAATACTTAGGTCTACTACACTACTGTATTTAATGTTGTCATTATGGTGGTACTTAATGAATACTTAGGTCTACTACACTACTGTATTTAATGTTGTCATTATGGTGGTACTTAATGAATACTTAGGTCTACTACACTACTGTATTTTAATGTTGTCATTATGGTGGTACTTAATGAATACTTAGGTCTACTACACTACTGTATTTTAATGTTGTCATTATGGTGGTACTTAATGAATACTTAGGTCTACTACACTACTGTATTTAATGTTGTCATTATGGTGGTACTTAATGAATACTTAGGTCTACTACACTACTGTATTTTAATGTTGTCATTATGGTGGTACTTAATGAATACTTAGGTCTACTACACTACTGTATTTTAATGTTGTCATTATGGTGGTACTTGATGAATACTTAGGTCTACTACGCTACTGTATTTTAATGTTGTCATTATGGTGGTACTTGATGAATACTTAGGTCTACTACGCTACTGTATTTAATGTTGTCATTATGGTGGTACTTAATGAATACTTAGGTCTACTACACTACTGTATTTTAATGTTGTCATTATGGTGGTACTTGATGAATACTTAGGTCTACTACGCTACTGTATTTTAATGTTGTCATTATGGTGGTACTTAATGAATACATAGATCTACTACGCTACTGTATTTTAATGTTGTCATTATGGTGGTACTTGATGAATACTTAGGTCTACTACACTACTGTATTTAATGTTGTCATTATGGTGGTACTTAATGAATACTTAGGTCTACTACACTACTGTATTTAATGTTGTCATTATGGTGGTACTTAATGAATACTTAGGTCTACTACACTACTGTATTTAATGTTGTCATTATGGTGGTACTTAATTAATTTTTAGGTCTACTACACTACTGTATTTAATGTTGTCATTATGGTGGTACTTAATGAATACTTAGGTCTACTACACTACTGTATTTTAATGTTGTCATTATGGTGGTACTTAATGAATACTTAGGTCTACTACACTACTGTATTTAATGTTGTCATTATGGTGGTACTTAATGAATACTTAGGTCTACTACACTACTGTATTTTAATGTTGTCATTATGGTGGTACTTAATGAATACTTAGGTCTACTACACTACTGTATTTTAATGTTGTCATTATGGTGGTACTTGATGAATACTTAGGTCTACTACGCTACTGTATTTTAATGTTGTCATTATGGTGGTACTTAATGAATACATAGGTCTACTACGCTACTGTATTTTAATGTTGTCATTATGGTGGTACTTGATGAATACTTAGGTCTACTACGCTACTGTATTTAATGTTGTCATTATGGTGGTACTTAATGAATACTTAGGTCTACTACGCTACTGTATTTTAATGTTGTCATTATGGTGGTACTTAATGAATACATAGGTCTACTACGCTACTGTATTTTAATGTTGTCATTATGGTGGTACTTGATGAATACTTAGGTCTACTACGCTACTGTATTTAATGTTGTCATTATGGTGGTACTTAATGAATACTTAGGTCTACTACACTACTGTATTTTAATGTTGTCATTATGGTGGTACTTGATGAATACTTAGGTCTACTACGCTACTGTATTTTAATGTTGTCATTATGGTGGTACTTAATGAATACTTAGGTCTACTACGCTACTGTATTTTAATGTTGTCATTATGGTGGTACTTGATGAATACTTAGGTCTACTACACTATTGTATTTTAATGTTGTCATTATGGTGGTACTTAATGAATTTTTAGGTCTACTACACTACTGTATTTAATGTTGTCATTATGGTGGTACTTAATGAATACTTAGGTCTACTACGCTACTGTATTTAATGTTGTCATTATGGTGGTACTTGATGAATACTTAGGTCTACTACGCTACTGTATTTTAATGTTGTCATTATGGTGGTACTTAATGAATACTTAGGTCTACTACGCTACTGTATTTTAATGTTGTCATTATGGTGGTACTTGATGAATACTTAGGTCTACTACGCTACTGTATTTTAATGTTGTCATTATGGTGGTACTTAATGAATACTTAGGTCTACTACGCTACTGTATTTTAATGTTGTCATTATGGTGGTACTTGATGAATACTTAGGTCTACTACACTATTGTATTTTAATGTTGTCATTATGGTGGTACTTAATGAATTTTTAGGTCTACTACACTACTGTATTTAATGTTGTCATTATGGTGGTACTTAATGAATACTTAGGTCTACTACGCTACTGTATTTAATGTTGTCATTATGGTGGTACTTGATGAATACTTAGGTCTACTACGCTACTGTATTTTAATGTTGTCTGGACTAATTATTTGATTACTGTGATGAACCTCGTTAAGCTCGTGCTAGACGCGATCATTTAGCGTTTCTAAATAGCTGCAGAAGACGATGAGAAGCGACGTCGGCCACGTTTACACCCACTTGCTGGCCTCACATGTTAGGAATCTGCAGTTGGGCCGTGGCGCTGCTTTCTATAGACCGCACCTGCTGGCTTCGCCGGGGTCTCCGGAGGGATGGGACGCGGGCCGAAAAGGACACTCCCACTTTTTGGGTGAAGTGCGACATCCCCCCCGAGCCGGCAGAGCTTCTCCGCGCTCCGCAAGGCAAAAACAGACTCAGGCTAGGAACGGAAAACTGCAACCGGACATGTCCCGGGGCAGACAAGTGGAGCCCTGGGTGTGGCACTCATCTCGCCTACCCACCGCTGTGTCCCGTGACAGGAAGAGCCGCTCGCCCTTTGGGAGGGCCAACGCCCAGGCCAAGCCCGACTCATCGCCTAGGTACAGTTGCAGTGTGTGGGTCAGAAGATCAGCCATTTAATAATAGTTATGTCATATCATTAGCATCATTTCCGTTGTTTTTATCTGGACATGACTGGTAGTATTACTGGAGTATTTACCTCTTATGGGCACAGTGGAACTCCTTAGATCAGGCCTGGGCAATTATTTTGACACGGGGGCCAAATTTAGAGAAAAAAATGTGTCTGGGGGGCCTGTATATCTATTTTTAGGAACACTAATACAAAACCTCACAATAATGTCTAAATGCTAAAAACGTTATGACAGACAGTCTTAAAGGCCTGCTGAAATGAAATGTTCTTATTTAAACGGGGATAGCAGATCCATTCTATGTGTCATTCTTGATCATTTCGCGATATTGCCATATTTTTGCTGAAAGGATTTAGTAGAGAACATCGACGATAAAGTTTGCAACTTTTGGTCGCGGATAAAAAAAAAGCCTTGCATGTACCGGAAGTAGCGTGACGTCACAGGTTGAAAGGCTCCTCACATTTCCCCGTTGTTTACACCAGCAGCGAGAGCGATTCGGACCGAGAAAGCGACGATTACCCCATTAATTTGAGCCAGGATGAAAGATTTGTGGATGAGGAATGTGAGAGTGAAGGACTAGAGTGCAGTGCAGGACGTATCTTTTTTCGCTCTGACCGTAACTTAGGTACAAGTTGGCTCATTGGATTCCACACTTTCTCCTTTTTCTATTGTGGATCACGGATTTGTATTTTAAACCACCTCGGATACTATATCCTCTTGAAAATGAGAGTCGAGAACAATAAATGGACATTCACAGTGACTTTTATCTCCACGACAATACATCGGCGAAGCACTTTAGCTACGGAGCTAACGTGATAGCATCGGGCCTAACTGCAGATAGAAACAAAATAAATAAACCCCTGACTGGAAGGATAGACAGAAGATCAACAATACTATTAAACCATGTACATGTAACTACACGGTTAATGCTTTCCAGCCTGGCGAAGCTTAACAATGCTGTTGCTAATGACGCCATTGAAGCTAACTTAGCTACGGGACCTCACAGAGCTATGCTAAAAACATTAGCTATCCACCTACGCCAGCCAGCCCTCATCTGCTCATCAACAACCGTGCTCAGCTGCGTTCCAGCGATCGACGGAGCGACAAAGGACTTCACCCGATCATCGATGCGGTCGGCGGCTAGCGTCGGATAGCGCGTCTGTTATTTAAGTCAAAGTCCTCCTGGTTGTGTTGCTGCAGCCAGCCGCTAATACACCGATCCCACCTACAACTTTCTTCTTTGCAGTCTTCATTGTTCATTAAACAAATTGCAAAAGATTCACCAACACAGATGTCCAGAATACTGTGGAATTTTGAGATGAAAACAGAGCTTTTTGTATTGGATTCAATGTGTCCGAATACTTCCGTATCAATGATTGACGTCACGCGCATACGTCATCATACCTAGACGTTTTCAACCGGAAGTTCCCCGGGAAATTTAAAATTGCACTTTATAAATTAACCCGGCCGTATTGGCATGTGTTGCAATGTTAAGATTTCATCATTGATATATAAACTATCAGACTGCGTGGTCGGTAGTAGTGGCTTTCAGTAGGCCTTTAAAAAACGGAATGAAATTAATTATTAAATGAATTAAATTTTTTTACTGAATTAGACACCCAGAATGTACATGAATGTACATGGCTTGTGCAGCCCTTTGAGACTTTTGTGATTTAGGGCTATATAAATAAACATTGATTGATTGATAAAGAATGTGGGATTTACAATATTAAAGGCCTACTGAAACCCACTACTACCGACCACGCAGTCTGATAGTTTATATATCAATGATGAAATCTTAACATTATAACACATGCCAATACGGCCAGGTTAACTTATAAAGTGACATTTTAAATTTGCCGCTAAATTTCCGGTTCGAAACGCCTCTGAGGATGACGTATGCGCGTGACGTAGACCGGCGAACACGGGTATGCCTTCCACATTGAAGCCAATACGAAAAAGCTCTGTTTTCATTTCATAATTCCACAGTATTCTGGACATCTGTGTTCGTGAATCTGTTGCAATCATGTTCATTGCATTATGGAGAAGGAAGCTGAGCAAGCAAAGAAGAAAGTTGTCGGTGCGAAATGGACGTATTTTTCGAACGTAGTCAGCAACAACAGTACACAGCCGGCGCTTCTTTGTTTACATTCCCGAAAGATGCAGTCAAGATGGAAGAACTCGGATAACAGAGACTCCAACCAGGAGGACTTTTGACTTCGATACACAGACGCCTGTAGAGAACTGGGACAACACAGACTCTTACCAGGATTACTTTGATTTGGATGACAAAGACGCAGACGTGCTACTGTGAGTATGCAGCTTTGGCTTCTAAACATTTGATCGCTTGACCGTATGTGCGCAACTTTTTTTTGCGTATGTACGTAACTTTTTTAAAATATATAAGCTTTATGAACCTTGGGTTAGGTGAACGGTCTTTTGGGCTGAGTGATTGTGTGTGTTGATCAGGTGTTTGAATTGTATTGGCGTGTTCTATGGAGCTAGGAGCTAGCATAGGAGCTAGGAGCTAGCATAACACGTACCGTACCGTACGTGCGCGTCACGTACGTAACTTTTTAAAAATATATAAGCTTTATGAACATTGGGTTAGGTGAACGGTCTTTTGGGCTGAGTGATTGTGTGTGTTGATCAGGTGTTTGAATTGTATTGGCGTGTTCTATGGAGCTAGGAGCTAGCATAGGAGCTAGCATAACACGTACCGTACCGTACGTGCGCGTCACGTACGTAACTTTTTAAAAATATATAAGCTTTATGAACCTTGGGTTAGGTGAACGGTCTTTTGGGCTGAGTGATTGTGTGTGTTGATCAGGTGTTTGAATTGTATTGGCGTGTTCTATGGAGCTAGGAGCTAGCAGAGGAGCTAGGAGCTAGCATAACAAACACGCAGGTGTTTTTATGCAGGATTAATTTGTGGCATGTTAAATATAAGCCTGGTTGTGTTGTGGCTAATAGAGTATATATATGTCTTGTGTTTATTTACTGTTGTAGTCATTCCCAACTGAATATCAGGTCACCCCCGGCTCTCACAGCATCTTCCCTATCTGAATATCTTCAACTCCCCACTAGTCCTTCACTTGCACTTTACTCATCCACAAATCTTTCATCCTCGCTCAAATTAATGGGGAAATTGTCGCTTTCTCGGTCCGAATTTCTCTCACTTCATGCGGCCATCATTGTAAACAATAGGGAACTTTGCGTATATGTTCAACTGACTACGTCACGCTACTTCCGGTAGGTGCAAGCCTTTTTTTTATCAGATACCAAAAGTTGCAATCTTTATCGTCGTTGTTCTATACTAAATCCTTTCAGCAAAAATATGGCAATACCGCGAAATGATCAAGTATGACACATGGAATAGATCTGCTATCCCCGTTTAAATAAAAAAAATTCATTTCAGTAGGCCTTTAACTATGAAGGATAAAACACTGAATATTGACAACATATGAACGTCACCCCCCCTCTGCATCCACATATTTTAGAATCAAGCGAAACGCAACAAAAATGCAACAAACACAGCAAAATATGAACGCTAAGGGTAAAAAAAAAAACACCTACGATCTGATATATCTGATATATCTGATATATCACTAAGCTTTAGAACTGTGTTGTAAAAATCATAACAAAAACTCACAATAATGTCTGATTGAACGCTAAAAACGTTATGACAGACCGCCTGAAAAAACGGAATGTAGTTAAAACATTTTTTTACTGAATAAGACACCCAGAATGTACATGAAAATAAAGAATGTGGGATTTACAATATTAACTATGAAGGATAAAACACTGAATATTAACAACATATGAACATCACACCCCCGTCTGCATCGATATATTTTACAATCGAGCGAAACGGAACAAAAATGCAACAAACACAGCAAATTATGAACGCAAAGGGTAAAAAAAAAACCACCTACAATCTGATATATCTGATATATCACTAAGCTTTAGAACTTTGTTGTAAAAATCATAACAAAACCTCACAATAATGTCTAATTGAAGGCTAAAAACGTTATGACAGACCGCCTGAAAAAACGGAATGTAGTTTTAATTTTTTACTGAATGAGACACCCAGAATGTACATGAAGATAAAGAATGTGGGATTTACAATATTAACTATGAAGGATAAAACACTGAATATTGACAACATATGAACGTCACCCCCCCTCTCCATCCACATATTTTACAATCGAGCGAAACGCAAAGAAAATGCAACAAACACAGCGAAATATGAACGCCAAGGGTAAAAAAAAACCCACATACAATCTGATATATCTGATATATCACTAAGCTTTAGAACTTTGTTGTAAAAATCTTAACAAAACCTCAAAATAAAGTCTGATTGAAGGCTAAAAACGTTATGACAGACCGCCTTAAAAAACGGAATTGAGTTTTACATTTCTTTACTGAATGAGACACCCAGAATGTACATGAAAATAATTTTTTGGGGGGATTTACAATATTAACTATGACTCATAAAACACTGAATATTGACAACATATGAACGTCACACCCCCTCTGCATCCACATATTTTACAATCAAGCGAAACGCAACAAAAATGCAACAAACACAGCGAAATATGAACGGCAAGGGTAAAAAAAACCACCTACAATCTGATGTATCTGATGTATCACTAAGCTTTAGAACTTTGTTGTAAAAATCATAACAAAACCTCACAATAATGTCTGATTGAACGCTAAAAACGTTATGACAGACCGCCTGAAAAAACGGAATGGAGTTTTAGTTTTTTTTACTGGATGACACACTCAGAATGTACATGAAAATAAAAAAAAAATTCGGATTTACAATATTAACTATGAAGGATAAAACACTGAATATTGACAACATATGAACGTCACACCCCCTCTCCATTGACATATTTTACAATCGAGCGAAACGCAACAAAAATGCAACAAACACAGCAAAGTATGAATGCCAAGGGTAACAAAAAAACCCACCTACAATCTGATATATCACGAAGCTTTAGAACTTTGTTGTAAAAATCATAACAAAACCTCACAATAATGTCTGATTGAACGCTAAAAACGTTATGACAGACCGCCTGAAAAAAACGGAATGGTATTATAATTTTTTTTACTGAATGAGACACCCAGAACGTACATAAAAATAAAGAATGTGGGATTTACAATATTAACTATGAAGGATAAAATACTGAATATTGACAACATATGAACGTCACACCCCCTCTCCATCCACATATTTTACAATCGAGCGAAACGCAACAAAAACGCAACAAACACAGCAAATTATGAACGCAAAGGGTAAAAAAAAACCCACCTACAATCTGATATATCTGATATATCACTAAGCTTTAGAACTTTGTTGTAAAAATCATAACAAAACCTCACAATAATGTCTGATTGAACGCTAAAAACGTTATGACAGAGGGCCTGAAAAAACGGAATGGAGTTTTAAATTTTTTTACTGAATGAGACACCCAGAATGTACATGAAAATTAAAAAAAAATGTGGGATTTACAATATTAACTATGAAGGATAAAACACTGAATATTGACAACATATGAACGTCACACCCCCTCTCCATCCACATATTTTACAATCGAGCGAAACGCAACAAAAATGCAACAAACACAGCGAAATATGAACGCCAAAGGTAAAAAAAACCCCACCTACAATCTGATATATCTGATATATCACTAAGCTTTAGAACTTTGTTGTAAAAATCATAACAAAACCTCACAATAATGTCTGAATGAACGCTAAAAACGTTATGACAGACCGCCTGAAAAAAACGGAATGGAATTTTAATTTTTTTTACTGAATGAGACACCCAGAATGTACATGAAAATAAAATAAAAATTTGGGATTTACAATATTAACTATGAAGGATAAAACACTGAATATTGACAACATATGAAGGTCACACCCCCTCTGCATCAATATATTTTACAATCGAGCGAAAGGCAACAAAAATGCAACAAACACAGCAAAATATGAACGCCAAGGGTAAAAAAAAAAACCACCTACAATCTGATATATCTGATATATCACTAAGCTTTAGAACTTTGTTGTAAAAATCATAACAAAACCTCACAATAATGTCTGATTGAACGCTAAAAACGTTATGACAGATCGCCTGAAAAAACAGAATGGAATTTAAAAATTTTTTACTGAATGAGACACCCAGCATGTACATGAAAATTTAAAAAAAGTGGGATTTACAATATTAACTATGAAGGATAAAACACTGAATATTGACAACATATGAACGTCACACCCCCGTCTGCATCCACATATTTTACAATCAAGCGAAACGCACCAAAAATGCAACAAACACAGCAAAATATGAACGCCAAGGGTAAAAAAACTCACCTACAATCTGATATATCACGAAGCTTTAGATTTTTGTTGTAAAAATGTAGTTTAAATTTCTTTTACTGAATAAGACACCCAGAATGTACATGAAGATAAAGAATGTGGGATTTACAATATTAACTATGAAGGATAAAACACTGAATATTGACAACATATGAACGTCACCCCCCCTCTGCATCGATATATTTTACAATCGAGCGAAACGCAACAAAAATGCAACAAACACAGCAAAATATGAATGCCAAGGGTAACAAAAAAACCCACCTACAATCTGATATATCACGAAGCTTTAGAACTTTGTTGTAAAAATCATAACAAAACCTCACAATAATGTCTGATTGAACGCTAAAAACGTTATGACAGACCGCCTGAAAAAAACGGAATGGTATTATAATTTTTTTTACTGAATGAGACACCCAGAATGTACATGAAAATAAAAAAAAAATGTGGGATTTACAATATTAACTATGAAGGATAAAACACAGAATATTGACAACATATGAACGTCACCCCCCCTCTCCATCCACATATTTTACAATCGAGCGAAACGCAACAAAAACGCAACAAACACAGCAAATTATGAACGCAAAGGGTAAAAAAAAAAACACCTACAATCTGATATATCTGATATATCACTAAACTTTAGAACTTTGTGGTAATAATCATAACAAAACCTCACAATAATGTCTGATTGAACGCTAAAAATGTTATGATAGACCGCCTGAAAAAACGGAATGGAGTTTTAGTTTTTTTTACTGAATGAGACACTCAGAATGTACATGAAAATAAAATAAAAATTCGGATTTACAATATTAACTATGAAGGATAAAACACTGAATATTGACAACATATGAACGTCACACCCCCTCTCCATTGACATATTTTACAATCGAGCGAAACGCAACAAAAATGCAACAAACACAGCGAAATATGAATGCCAAGGGTAACAAAAAAACCCACCTACAATCTGATATATCACGAAGCTTTAGAACTTTGTTGTAAAAATCATAACAAAACCTCACAATAATGTCTGATTGAACGCTAAAAACGTTATGACAGACCGCCTGAAAAAAACGGAATGGTATTATAATTTTTTTTACTGAATGAGACACCCAGAATGTACATAAAAATAAAGAATGTGGGATTTACAATATTAACTATGAAGGATAAAACACTGAATATTGACAACATATGAACGTCACACCCCCTCTCCATCCACATATTTTACAATCGAGCGAAACGCAACAAAAACGCAACAAACACAGCAAATTATGAACGCAAAGGGTAAAAAAAAACCCACCTACAATCTGATATATCTGATATATCACTAAACTTTAGAACTTTGTGGTAAAAATCATAACAAAACCTCACAATAATGTCTGATTGAACGCTAAAAATGTTATGATAGACCGCCTGAAAAAATGGAATGGAGTTTAAATTGTTTTACTGAATGAGACATCCAGGATCTGTACATGAAAATTTAAAAAAATGTGGGATTTACAATATTAACTATGAAGGATAAAACACTGAATATTGACAACATATGAACGTCACACCCCCTCTCCATCCACATATTTTACAATCAAGCGAAACAATGAGATCTTTGATCTAAGACACAACTTACATTTAACTAAAATGCTCTTTTCTTTGTGCTCGACAAAAGAAAAGTAGTGAGAATATCTCCATGTTAAGAAACTCGACTGCGGCTCCGCCATGATGTCTTGTTAGTAAACACAGACAATAAAACACACTCAGATCTGCTGTTTCTAGCCGACACTACATAAAAAAATAACGTAAAATAACGCAGTAACGCATCATGTAGTAACGGTAACTGATTTACTAAATATAAAAAAAATAACGCGTTAGACTACTAGTTATCGCCGAAAATAACGGCGTTTCAGTAACACTGCTGACGACTTAACGGGACACCTCCCTCTCTCGCCGCAGCTCATTTGCAAAATCACTTCATCCTCAAAACCCGCGAGGTCAATTAAAAAGTGGCTCGCCGCCGCTTTATTACCAGGTCATTGAAATTGGAGGTTAATTGTTCTACCTCCGTGAATAACACCTATATATGATCACATTCATTATGCATCGCGTTGAAACTCTCTGAGCTACTTGACACGCCGCTTTGTGTCACAAAAAGGACATTAGGTGAGATACCGCTCAGCCATTATGCACTTTGAGTGCTCAAATATGACAGCCAATAATAATACTTCTCAGAAGATAATGTACCTCTAAAAAAGGGGGGCCAGCGGGGATGTGTGGATTGTTTTATGACCGGATGTGAGGGGGGGTTACGACCACCCCCGGAAGTGGGCGTGGCTTCCACATACCTCTAAAATGGCCTAAACCGGAAACAGGGAGTATACGTCATTTCCGGCCGACACTTCAATTGTGTTGTTTTTTTTAAGATGTCCGCCATCTTGGTTGTAGTCCATAAGTCATCATGTATTTAGGATTCCTACAGGCTTAAGAAGGGTATTACAACTTGTAGTTTTTTAAGCTATCCATGTTAAAGTCAAGGTTCCCATTCAGGGGGAAAATACTCACCCCTAACATCCACATTCTGTTAAAGACAAGTCTAGGACTCCAACCAAGATGGCTACCTACACCGACAAGAACTACAAATTGTAATACCCATTTATGGCTGTAGGAGTCATAAATCATTGACTTATGGACTAAGTTACCGTTAAGTTAAAGTATCAATGATTGTCACACACACACTAGGTGTGGTGAAGTTTTATGAAAATGCAATTTTATTTGGATACTACAACTATTCAGGTTTAAAGGAGCCATATGTCGGAATCTGGCCAGAAGTGGTACTGCAATCACGGTCAAAATTCTGTAGTCCCCTGTCCCTGACTGAGGTTGCCAGGTACGCAGCCGAATCCAGCTTGATCGACTGGGCTAGTCCAAGGAATTTCAAACTTCCACCGCCTCTTATTCGGGGTTGAGGTGCTGGGACCATAATAGTTGAATAGACAAGCGTTTTGTCAATAACAAATCTCTAAACAACCCATTTTACACAGAAATTAGGCTATTTTCAGGATACAATATCACAACAAATGGCAACCACATGGTTATTGTCAATACTATCAGAAAACAAAGACTAAAACCAACTACAACCAACGCTAGCAATGGTTGGTGTCAGGTTTAAGCACCGAACTATCTATTAAACAGAACAAGAAGCAAGGAATCAGGCAGAGTTCAATTTTGCTCATGGGGAGAACGCATGGAGCTGCACACTCAGTTAGTCTCACACTACGCTCTGAAGAACAGCCCCCCGCTCTCCTCTTTTTATTCAGCTTAGAATCAGACATTATTGTGAGGTTTTGTTATGATTTTTACCACAAAGTTCTAAAGCTTAGTGATATATCAGATATATCACATTGTAGGTGGATTTTTTTTTACCATTGGCGTTCATATTTCGCTGTGTTTGTTGCATTTTTGTTGCGTTTCGCTCGATTGTAAAATATGTGGATGGAGAGGGGGTGTGACGTTCATATGTTGTCAATATTCAGTGTTTTATCCTTCATAGTTAATATTGTAAATCCCACATTTTTTTTAATTTTCATGTACATTCTGGGTGTCTCCTTCAGTAAAAAAATTTAAAACTCCATTCCGTTTTTTCAGGCCGTCTGTCATAACGTTTTTAGCGTTCAATCAGACATTATTGTGAGGTTTTGTTATGATTTTTACAACAAAGTTCTAAAGCTTAGTGATATATCAGATATATCAGATTGTAGGTGGGTTTTTTTTACCCTTTGCGTTCATAATTTGCTGTGTTTGTTGCGTTTTTGTTGCGTTTCGCTCGATTATAAAATATGTGGATGGAGAGGGGGTGTGACGTTCATATGTTGTCAATATTCAGTGTTTTATCCTTCATAGTTAATATTGTAAATCCCACATTCTTTATTTTTATGTACATTCTGGGTGTCTCATTCAGTAAAAAAAATTATAATACCTTTCCGTTTTTTTCAGGCGGTCTGTCATAACGTTTTTAGCGTTCAATCAGACATTATTGTGAGGTTTTGTTATGACTTTTACAACAAAGTTCTAAAGGTTCGTGATATATCAGATTGTAGGTGGGTTTTTTTGTTACCCTTGGCATTCATATTTTGCTGTGTTTGTTGCATTTTTGTTGCGTTTCGCTCGATTGTAAAATATGTCAATGGAGAGGGGGTGTGACGTTCATATGTTGTCAATATTCAGTGTTTTATCCTTCATAGTTAATATTGTAAATCCGAATTTTTATTTTATTTTCATGTACATTCTGAGTGTCTCATTCAGTAAAAAAAATGTTGTTCATGAGGAGAACGCATGGAGCTGCGCACTAAGTTACAGTCTCACCCTACGTTCTGAGGAACAGCCCCGCTCTCCTCTTTTTATTCAGTTTAGAATCAGGAATCAGGCATAGTTCAATTTTGTTCATGAGGAGAACGCATGGAGCTGCGCACTAAGTTACAGTCTCACCCTACGTTCTGAGGAACAGCCCCCCGCTCTCCTCTTTTTATTCAGTTTAGAATCAGGAATCAGGCAGAGTTCAATTTTGCTCATGAGGAGAACGCATGGTGCCGCGCACTAAGTTACAGTCTCACCCTACGTTCTGAGGAACAGCCCCCCGCTCTCCTCTTTTTATTCAGTTTAGAATCAGGAATCAGGCAGAGTTCAATTTTGCTCATGAGGAGAACGCATGGCGCTGCGCACTAAGTTACAGTCTCACCCTACGTTCTGAGGAACAGCCCCCCGCTCTCCTCTTTTTATTCCGTTTAGAATCAGAATCAGAATAGTTTTTATTGCCATTGTTTGAGAACGGGTTCACAAACTAGGACATTTTTCTTGGTGCAATCGTGCAACATGAAACACGTATAACACCCCCTATTCCTTAGTTACATCGTCACACATTATGCGAGCAGCTCAGTACGCACAATACGAGATTATTCAGAACGGAACTTTGTCCTCTGCATTTGACCCATCCCCTTGTTCCACCCCCTGGGAGGTGAGGGGAGCAGTGAGCAGCAGCGGTGGCCGCGCCCGGGAATCATTTTTGGTGATTTAACCCCCAATTCCAAGCCCTTGATGCTGAATACAAAGCAGGGAGGTAATGGCTCCCATTTTTATAGTCTTCGGTATGACTCGGGCCGGGGTTTGAACTCACGACTTACCGATCTCAGGGCGGACACTCCAACCACTAGGTTAGAGGTACGTGCAAGCCACGCCCACTTTCTGGGGGCATTAACCCCCCTCACTTCCGGCCATAAAACAATTCCGCACAAACCCCGTACATTTTGTACATTTCCTGCAAGGACAGTTAACGGGGAAGCTGCAAGACGTGCAGTGTGTCACTCACCACTCTGGTAATTCACTTAATGCCAGGCCAGCATCCTGCAAACACAAAACAGAGAACAAGTCGGTCCTTTGTTGCCAGAGCAGGAGTGCATCTTTATCGCAGGACATTAACCTCGTTTACTGCTTCCTTTTTGCACTTGGATTCATTCACTTACTGCTCCTGAGGCATAACTCTGGTGGCCCAACTTATGGATTCAAATGTCTTATTATACAAACACATTTTATGTCAGGCTGTTTTTTGCTTGTTGTTAAAAAGAAAAAAAAAAGAATTCAAGTCAATGTTGTTATGAATTATTGACTAATTCCAGGCTCCAATGACTTCACATGAAATATTACACTTTGATAAATATTTTTTTGGTGGAGTTGATTTTAGATATTTTGTGTGTTTTACATATACAAAAAACTAAGGTTTTTTTTGTTTTTTTTTTGGCAAAAAGGGCATAAAACAAACAAAAAAAATACATAAAAATGTATAAAAACTTGTAATTGATGCAGCAAATTTTTTAACGGCCTGCGGCACATTCTAAAAGCCACAACAAATATATCATAAAAAAAGTGGAATAACAGAGCAAACGGGTGAGAAGTAACGAGAAAAAAGTTGCACTCTAAAAACATGAAGCAGAAATGCAGGTTGTTTTTATGTTGTTAAAAAAAATTAATTAAAGTAAATGTTGTTATGAATTATTGACTAATTCCAGGCTCCAATGACTTCAGATTAAATAATACACTTTGAAAAATATTTGGGAATATATACATTCTTTGTTAAAATGTTTTATTAAAGTCAATGTTATTATGAATTAGTGACTAATTCCAGGCTCCAATGACTTCACATCAAATATTACACTTTGATAAATATTTTTTTGGTGGAGTTGATTTTAGATATTTTGTGTGTTTTCCATATACAAAAAACTAAGGTTTTTTGTTGTTTGTTTTTTTTTGGAAAAAAGGGCATAAAACAAACAAAAAAAATACATAAAAATGTATAAAAACTTGTAATTGATGCAGCAAATTTTTTAACGGCCTGCGGCACATTCTAAAAGCCACAACAAATATATCATAAAAAAAGTGGAATAAAAGAGCAAACAGGTGAGAAGTAACGAGAAAAAAGTTGCACTCTAATAACATGAAGCAGAAATGCAGGCTGTTTTTATGTTGTTAAAAAAAATTAATTAAAGTAAATGTTGTTATGAATTATTGACTAATTCCAGGCTCCAATGACTTCACATCAAATATTACACTTTGATAAGTATTTTTTTGGTGGAGTTGATTTTAGATATTTTGTGTGTTTTCCATATACGAAAAACTAAGGTTTTTTGTTTTTTTTTTGGCAAAAAGGGCATAAAACAAACAAAAAAAAATACATAAAAATGTATAAAAACTTGTAATTGATGCAGCAAATTTTTTAACGGCCTGCGGCACATTCTAAAAGCCACAACAAATATATCATAAAAAAAGTGGAATAACAGAGCAAACGGGTGAGAAGTAACGAGAAAAAAGTTGCACTCTAAAATCATGAAGCAGAAATGCAGGCTGTTTTTATGTTGTTAAAAAAAAATAATTAAAGTAAATGTTGTTATGAATTATTGACTAATTCCAGGCTCCAATGACTTCAGATTAAATAATACACTTTGAAAAATATTTGGGAATATATACATTCTTTGTTAAAATGTTTTATTAAAGTCAATGTTATTATGAATTAGTGACTAATTCCAGGCTCCAATGACTTCACATCAAATATTACACTTTGATAAATATTTTTTTGGTGGAGTTGATTTTAGATATTTTGTGTGTTTTCCATATACGAAAAACTAAGGTTTTTTTTGTTTTTTTTTTGGCAAAAAGGGCATAAAACAAACAAAAAAAATACATAAAAATGTATAAAAACTTGTAATTGATGCAGCAAATTTTTTAACGGCCTGCGGCACATTCTAAAAGCCACAACAAATATATCATAAAAAAGTGGAATAAAAGAGCAAACAGGTGAGAAGTAACGAGAAAAAAGTTGCACTCTAATAACATGAAGCAGAAATGCAGGCTGTTTTTATGTTGTTAAAAAAAATTAATTAAAGTAAATGTTGTTATGAATTATTGACTAATTCCAGGCTCCAATGACTTCACATCAAATATTACACTTTGATAAATATTTTTTTGGTGGAGTTGATTTTAGATATTTTTTGTGTTTTCCATATACGAAAAACTAAGGTTTTTTGTTTTTTTTTTGGCAAAAAGGGCATAAAACAAACAAAAAAAATACATAAAAATGTATAAAAACTTGTAATTGATGCAGCAAATTTTTTAACGGCCTGCGGCACATTCTAAAAGCCACAACAAATATATCATAAAAAAAAGTGGAATAACAGAGCAAACGGGTGAGAAGTAACGAGAAAAAAGTTGCACTCTAAAAACATGAAGCAGAAATGCAGGCTGTTTTTATGTTGTTAAAAAAAATTAATTAAAGTAAATGTTGTTATGAATTATTGACTAATTCCAGGCTCCAATGACTTCAGATTAAATAATACACTTTGAAAAATATTTGGGAATATATACATTCTTTGTTAAAATGTTTTATTAAAGTCAATGTTATTATGAATTATTGACTAATTTCAGGCTCCTATGACTTCACATCAAATATTACATTTTGAAAAATATTTTGGGGGGGGGGGTTGATTTTGGATATTTTGTGTGTTTTCTTTTTTTGTTTTTTTTTTGTTGATGAATTTATTAATCCATCAACAAAACAATACACAACAATGCAATGCAATTCCAAAACCAAACCTGTCCCAGCAACACCAAGAACTACAATAAACAGAGCAATTGAGGACACACACATGACACGGAACAATCCAAATGTAGTGAAACAAAAATCAACATTATCAACAACAGCATCAACACTAATAACAACTTCAAAATAGCAGTGATTAAAAATTTAAAATCCCCCATTGATATTATCAATAAAAACATTAATAAAAAATAATAAAAATTAGAAATGAGTGTGTTTTCCATATACCAAAAAAACTATTTTTTTTGCAAAAAGGGCATAAAACAAGCCAAAAATATACATACAAATGTATAACAACTTGTAATTGATGCAGCTAACGGCCTACGGAAAATTCTAAAAATACTATTAAAAAAGACCAAAAAAATGATAATAAAAAAGGTGAATAACCGAGCAAACAGGTGAGTAGTAACGAGAAAAAGTTGCACTCTAATAACACAAAGCAGAAATGCAGGCTGTTTTTTTCTTGTTGTTAAAAAAACAAAACAATTAAAGTCAATGTTGTTATGAATTATTGACTAATTCCAGGCTCCAATGACTTCACATCAAATATTACACTTTGATAAATATTTGGGAATTTTGAATATTTTGTGTGTTTTCCATACACAAAAAAACTAAACAATTGTTGGCAAAAAGGGCATAAAACAAACAAAATAAATACATACAAATGTATAAAAACTTGTAATTGGCGTGGCAATTTTTTGTTTAATGGCCTGCAGCACATTCTAAAAATACTATTAAAAAAGACCAACAAAAATGATAATAAAAAAGGTGATTAGCAGAGCAAACAGGTGAGAAGTAACGAGAAAAAGTTGCAATCTAATAACACAAAGCAGAAATGCAGGCTGTTTTTTTCTTTGTTAAAAAAATATATTAAAGTCAATGTTGTTATGAATTATTGACTAATTCCAGGCTCCAATGACTTCAGATTAAATATTACACTTTGATAAATATTTTTTTGGAGGAGTTGATTTTGGATATTTTGTGTGTTTTCCATATACAAAAAAACTAAGGTTTTTTTTTTTTTTGCAAAAAGGGCATAAAACAAACAAAAAAAATACATAAAATTGTATAAAATCCTTGTAATTGATGTAGCTAATTTTTTTAACGGCCTGCGGCACATTCTAAAAGCCACAAACAAAATTGTAATAAAAAAGGTGATTAACAGACCAAACAGGTGAGAAGTAACGAGAAAAAGTTGTACTCTAATAACACAAAGCAGAAATGCAGGCTGTTTTTTTCTGGTTGTTAAAAAAAATGAATTAAGTCAATGTTGTTACGAATTATTGACTAATTCCAGGCTCCAATTACTTCACATCAAATATTACACTTTGAAAAATATTTGGGGTTTTGGATATTTTGTGTGTTTTACATATACAAAAAAACTAAGGGTTTTTTTTCGGGCAAAAAGGGCATAAAACAAACAAGAAAAATACATAAACATTTATAAAACCTTGTAATTGACAGATAGATCTGAAGTTGATTCAGAAATGTAAGTTTCTGAACGTTTAAAAAAAATATATTTTAAATAAGTCATACAATTTTATATTATTTTTAATTTCAACGTTTAAATCTGCAGATCAACTTCAGGGGCCGAACTTATCGAGCTTCTTAGAGTGCCATTTTACACTTAAGTCCTGAGAATTTGCGAAATTTAGTCCTACTCTCAAACTTAAGAATAAAAGCTTTTTATCAACGTTCTTAAGTCTAAGAATCACTCTTACTCTCCACGATATTTAAGAGACCTTCAGAGGTGTCTTAAGTGGTTAGGAGTTGCCAGCAGGGGATGGCACCGAGGCGAGAGAGACGTGCGCGAACGTTCAGGGAACGGAACAATGTTTTTTGTTTTTTTTTATGACGAGCAGCTGATCAGACGGTATCGTTTAGACAGAGCGAATATTATTTTTGTCACAGATTTAATACTTTTCGATTCCTTGTTGATTTCTGCATGTGTCTGCAGTGGGCTAGTATATATAGAGCCACCCACACCAGTTTCAAATTAGTTGCCTAATTAATGAATTGGAAAGAAAATGTTATGACAGTAGCGTATGTGTGTGGCCGTGAGGTGAGTGACGTCAGTGAGTGTGTGGGCGATAGAAGAGAGGGAGCGGTAGCGTGAGTGCCGGCGGGGACTAGTTTGCTTTGTATTATTTTGTAGTTTATTGTCAAAATATACACTCCCATTGTCCACTTAAATATTTCCAAGATATTTCTTTATTCTTAGACAACGGATTCCCTTCCGTGATTGGTCATTTCTATGGACACAGAAATGACGTCACCTAAAATTCCGTTTACGGCACATAGTAATGTCGTAATTCAGCTCTGAGTGTGACACTTAAGATTCAGTCCTACACTTCGCTGAAAGTGTGAGTAAGACGCTTGATAACTAACTTTTAAGTGCAGCTTTCAGCGAATAATTTATTTACTCTTAAGTCAACTCTTAGCAGACTTCTTAGGAGTAATTCTAAGAAGCTTGATAAGTACGGCCCCAGATCTATCCATCGATGATACTTTTTTAAATGTATTTTTGGTTGGTTTTATGCCCTTTTTGTCATAGAACACTTAGTTGTTTTTTTTTATGGAAAACACACAAAATGTGTAATATTTTCCCCAAAAAATATTAAGGTGGAGGGGGGTATTTTGGATATTTTTTGTGTGTTTTCCATATACAAAAAAACTAAGGGGGTTTTTTGGGCAAAAAGGGCATAAAACAAACAAAAACAATTGATAAAAATGTATAAAAAGTTGTAGTGGACGGATAGATTTGAAGTTGATCCAGAGATTAAAGTTTTGAACGTAAAAAATATTTAAAAAAATTATATGTCATACAATTTTATATTATTTTTACTTTCAATGTTTAAATCTGCAGATCAACTTCAAATCCATCCATCGATTAGACTTTTTTAAATGTATTTTTCGTTGGTTTTATGCCCTTTTTGTCATAGAAAACTTAGATTTTGGATATTTTGTGTGTTTTCCATATACAAAAAAATTAAGGGTTTTTTGGGGGGGAAAACAGGGCATAAAACAAATTTTAAAAATACATAAAAATGTATAAAAACTTGTAATTGATGCAGCTAATTTTTTTAACGGCCTGCGGCACATTCTATAAACCACAAAAAAATGATAATAAAAAAGGTGATTAACAGAGCAAACAGGTGAGAAGTAACAAGAAAAAGTTGCACTCTAATAACACACAGCAGAAATGCAGGCTGTTTTTTTTTTTTTTTGTCAAAATCAATTAAAATCAATTTTGTTATGAATAATTGACTAATTCCAGGCTCCAATGACCAATATTACACTTTGATAAATATTTTTTTGGGGGGGTTGATTTTGGATATTTTGTGTGTTTTTTACAAAAAGGGCATAAAACAACCCAAATAAATACATAAACATTTATTAAAAATTGTAATTGACGGATATATCTGAAGTTGGTCCAGAGATTTAAGTTTTGAACGTTAACATTTTTTTAACATACAATTTTAGTTTTTTTAACATACAATTTTAGTTTGTTTTTACTTTCAACATTTAAATCTGCACAACAACTTCAGATCTATCCATCGATGATACTTTTTTATATGTATTTTTTGTTGGTTTTATGCCATTTTCGTCATAGAAAACTTTTTTTTTTTGGCAAACACACAAAATGTGTAATATTTTCCCCAAAAAAATATTGGAGGGAGGGGGGGGGGTTTGGATATTTTGTGTGTGTTTTCCATATACAAAAAAAACACGTTTTTTGGGGGAAAAAGGGCATAAAATAAACAAAAAAAAATAGATAAACATTTTTAAAAACTTGTAGTGGACAAATAGATATGAAGTTGATCCAGAGATTTAAGTTTTGAACGTTCCAAAAAATATATATTTTAAATAAGTCATACAGTTTTATATTATTTTTACTTTCAACATTTAAATCTGCAGATCAACTTCAGATCCATCCGTCGATTAGACTTTTTTAAATGTATTTTTTGTTGGTTTTATGCCCTTTTTGTCATAGAAAACTTAGTTTTTATTATGGCAAACACATAAAATGTGTATAATGTTCCCCAAAAAATATTGAAGGGGGGAGGATTTTGGATATTTTTGTGTTTTCCATATACAAAAAAACTAAGGGTTTTTGTTGGGCAAAAAGGGCATAAAACAAACAAACAAAAAAAGATAAAAATGTATAAAAACTTGTAGTGGACGGATAGATCTGAAGTTGATCCAGAGATTTAAGTTTTGAACGTAAAAAAAAATTAAATTATATAAGTGTTACAATTTTAGTTTATTTTTACTTTTTAATTTAAATCTGCAGACCAACTTCAGATCTATCCATCAATGATAGTTTTTTAAATATATGTTTTTGTTGGTTTTATTCCCTTTTTGTCTTAGAACACTTATTTATTTTAATGAAAACACACAAAATGTGCAATATTTTCCCCAAAAAATATTTGGGTGGGAATTTGGATATTTTGTTGTTTTTTTGGCAAAAAAGGCATAAAACAAAACAAAAAATACAAAAAAATATACAAAAACTTGTAACTAAACTTGAGATCTGAATTTGATCCAGAACTTTAAGTTTTGAATGTAAAAAAAATAAAATAAAAAATGTAAATAAGTCATACAATTTTATATTATTTTTACTTTCAACATTTAAATCTGCAGATCAACTTAAGATCTATCCGTCGATGATACTTTTTTAAATGTATTTTTTTGTTGGTTTTATGCCCTTTTTGTCATAGAAAACTTAGTTTTTATTATAGCAAACACACAAAATGTGTAATATTTTCCCCAAAAAATATTGGGGGGGGGGGGGGCTTCTTAGAATTACTCCTAAGAAGTCTGCTAAGAGTTGACTTAAGAGTAAATAAATTATTCGCTGAAAGCTGCACTTAAAAGTTAGTTATCAAGCGTCTTACTCACACTTTCAGCGAAGTGTAGGACTGAATCTTAAGTGTCACACTCAGAGCTGAATTACGACATTACTATGTGCCGTAAACGCAATTTTAGGTGACGTCATTTCTGTGTCCATAGAAATGACCAATCACGGAAGGGAATCCGTTGTCTAAGAATAAAGAAATATCTTGGAAATATTTAAGTGGACAATGGGAGTGTATATTTTGACAATAAACTACAAAATAATACAAAACAAACTAGTCCCCGCCGGCACTCACGCTACCGCTCCCTCTCTTCTCTCGCCCACACACTCACTGACGTCACTCACCTCACGGCCACACACATACGCTACTGTCATAACATTTTCTTTCCAATTCATTAATTAGGCAACTAATTTGAAACTGGTGTGGGTGGCTCTATATATACTAGCCCACTGCAGCCACATGCAGAAATCAACAAGGAATCGAAAAGTATTAAATCTGTGACAAAAATAATATCCGCTCTGTCTAAACGATACCGTTTGATCAGCTGCTCGTCATCAAAAAAACAACAACATTGTTCCGTTCCCTGAACGTTCGCGCACGTCTCTCTCGCCTCAGTGCCATCCCCTGCTGGCAACTCCTAACCACTTAAGACACCTCTGAAGGTCTCTTAAATATCGTGGAGAGTAGGAGTGATTCTTAGACTTAAGAACGTTGATAAAAAGCTTTTATTCTTAAGTTTGAGAGTAGGACTAAATTTCGCAAATTCTCAGGACTTAAGTGTAAAATGGCACTCTAAGAAGCTTGATAAGTACGGCCCCAGATCTATCCATCAATGATACTTTTTTAAATGTATTTTTTTGGTTGATTTTATTCCCTTTTTGTCATAGAACACTTATTTTTTTTAATGGAAAACACACACAATGTGCAATATTTTCCCCAAAACATATTTAGGGGGGATTTGGGATATTGTGTGTGTTTTCCACATACAAAAAAACTTTTTTTTTTTTTTTGGCAAAAAGGGCATAAAAAAAAGGAAAAAAATACATAAAAATGTATAAAAACTTGTAATTGACGGATATATCTGAAGATAGTTTTGAACGTAAAAAAAAAATAAGTCATACAATTTTAGTTTATTTTTACTTTTTAATTTAAATCTGCAAACCAACTTCAGATCTATCCGTCGATTATCCTTTTTTAAGTGTATTTTTTGTTGGTTTTATGCCCTTTTTGTCATAGAATACTTAGTTTTTATTATGGCAAACACATAAAATGTGTACAATTTTCCCCAAAAAATATTGGGGAGGGGGTTATTTAGGATATTTTGTGTGTTTTCCATATACAAAAAAAACTAAGATTTTTTTTGGAAAAAGGGCATAAAATAAACCAAAAAAATAGATACAATTTTTTTTAAACTTGTAGTGGACGGATAGATCTGAAGTTGATCCAGAGATTTGAGTTTTGAACGTTAAAAACAAAATGTATGACTTATTTTAAATGCTATTTTAACATTTTAATGTATTTTTTTGTTTATGCCCTTTTTGTCATTGAACATTCAGTTTTTTTAAGCCAAAGACACAAAATATGCAATTTTTTCCCCCAAAAAAATATTTCAAAGTGTAGTATTTGATGTAAAGTCATTGGAGCCTGGAATCAGTCAATAATTCATAACATTAATTTTGATTTACTTTTTTTTTTTTTTAACAATTAGTTTTAAAGAACAATGACAGCCTGCATGGCAACTTTGTGTTATTCGAGTCAAAACTGCAACTTGTCCCCGTTACATTTCACTCGTTTGCTCAGTTACTACACTCTTTTACGGCATACTTTTTGTGTCTTTTTTAGGGACCACAATGTCCCTTTGGGACAGAGGACCCTATTGTTATTGTAACGTTTTATTAGGGACCACAATGTCCCTTTGGGACAGAGGACCCTATTGTTATTGTAACGTTTTATTCTTTATTATTATTCCACCACCTCTTTGAGCTGTAATATTACCCCCTTAACATGCTTCAAAACTCACCATATTTGACACACACATCAGGACTGGCGAAAATTGCGATCTAGTAAAAAACCTAGCCCCAAAACCCAAAAATGCGCTCTAGCGCCCCCTAGGAATAAAACACTGACGAAACTGCCTGTAACTTTCAGTACTAATGTCGTAGCGACATTAAACAAAAACCCCTATGTAGGTCTCACTTAGACCTACATTTCATACAATGACATCCTTCAGCTAAAATCTACAGGAAGTTGGCTATTCCCCCTTCAAAACAAATGTTTTGTAAAAACAGTCACTTTTGCCTCTTTGAGCTGTAATTTGACCCCCTTAACATGCTTCAAAACTCACCAAACTTTAGGACAGGACTGGCAAAAATTGCGATCTAATAAAAAACCCAACCCCAAAACTCAAAATTGCGCTCTAGCGCCCCCTAGGAAGAAAACACAGACACAACTGCTCCTAGGAAGACAACTCAAACAAAACTACCTGTAACTTCCAGTAGGAATGTCGTAGAGACATGAAACAAAAACCTCTATGTAGGTCTCACTTAGACCTACATTTCATACACTGACAATCCCCAGCAAAAATCAACAGAAAGTTTGCAATCCCACTTCAAAACAAAAGTTGTTATTATTATTATACCGCCGCCTTTTTGAGCTGTAATTTGACCCCCTTAACATGCTTCAAAACTCACCATCTTTGACACACACATCAGGACTGGCGAAAATTGCGATCTAGTGAAAAACCTTGCCCCAAAACGCAAAAATGCGCTGTAGCGCCCCCTAGGAAGAAAAACACTGACAAAACTGCGTGTAACTTCAAGTACGAATGTCGTAGCGACATGAAACAAAAACCTCTATGCAGGTCTCACTTAGACCTAGATTTCATACAATGACACCCTTCAGCTAAAATCTACAGGAAGTTGGCTATTCCCCCTTCAAAACAAATGTTTTGTAAAAACAGTCACTTTTGCCTCTTTGAGCTGTAATTTGACCCCCTTAACATGCTTCAAAACTCACCAAACTGGACACACACATCAGGACTGGCAAAAATTGCGATCTAATAAAAAAAACCCAACCCCAAAACTCAAAATTGCCTTTTAGCGCCTCCTAGGAAGAAAACACAGACACAACTGCTCCTAGGAAGAAGACTCAGACAAAACTGCCTGTAACCTCCAGTAGGAATGTCTTAGAGTCATGAAACAAAAACCTCTATGTAGGTCTCACTTAGACCTACATTTCATATTTTGACAACCCCCAGCAAAAATCAACAGAAAGTTTGCAATCCCCCTTCAAAACAAAAGTTGTTATTATTATTATACTGCCGCCTCTTTGAGCTGTAATTTGACCCCCTTAACATGCTTCAAAACTCACCATATTTGACACACACATCAGGACTGGCGAAAATTGCGATCTAGTAAAAAACCTAGCCCCAAAACCCAAAAATGCGCTCTAGCGCCCCCTAGGAATAAAACACTGACAAAACTGCCTGTAACTTTCAGTACTAATGTCGTAGCGACATTAAACAAAAACCTCAATGTAGGTCTCACTTAGACCTAGATTTCATACAATAACATCCTTCAGCTAAAATCTACAAGAAGTTGGCTATTCCCCCTTCAAAACAAATGTTTTGTAAAAACAGTCACTTTTGCCTCTTTGAGCTGTAATTTGACCCCCTTAACATGCTTCAAAACTCACCAAACTTTAGGACAGGACTGGCAAAAATTCCGATCTAATAAAAAACCCAACCCCAAAACTCAAAATTGCACTCTAGCGCCCCCTAGGAAGAAAACACGGACACAACTGCTCCTAGGAAGACAACTCAAACAAAACTGCCTGTAACTTCCAGTAGGAATGTCGTAGAGACATGAAACAAAAACCTCTATGTAGGTCTCACTTAGACCTACATTTCATACACTGACAACCCCCAGCAAAAATCAACAGAAAGTTTGCAATCCCCCTTCAAAACAAAAGTTATTATTATTATACCGCCGCCTCTTTGAGCTGTAATTTGACCCCCTTAACATGCTTCAAAACTCACCATATTTGACACACACATCAGGACTGGCGAAAATTGCGATCTAGTGAAAAACCTTGCCCCAAAACGCAAAAATGCGCTGTAGCGCCCCCTAGGAAGAAAAACACTGACAAAACTGCGTGTAACTTCAAGTACGAATGTCGTAGCGACATGAAACAAAAACCTCTATGTAGGTCTCACTTAGACCTAGATTTCATACAATGACACCCTTCAGCTAAAATCTACAGGAAGTTGGCTATTCCCCCTTCAAAACAAATGTTTTGTAAAAACAGTCACTTTTGCCTCTTTGAGCTGTAATTTGACCCCCTTAACATGCTTCAAAACTCACCAAACTGGACACACACATCAGGACTGGCAAAAATTGCGATCTAAAAAAAAAAACCCAACCCCAAAACTCAAAATTGCCTTTTAGTGCCCCCTAGGAAGAAAACACAGACACAACTGCTCCTAGGAAGAAGACTCAGACAAAACTGCCTGTAACCTCCAGTAGGAATGTCTTAGAGTCATGAAACAAAAACCTCTATGTAGGTCTCACTTAGACCTACATTTCATATTTTGACAACCCCCAGCAAAAATCAACAGGTTTGCAATACCCCCTTCAAAACAAAAGTTTTGTAAAAACCAGTCACCTTTTTTCAAACATTATCTCCTCTGAGCGCGTTTGTCGTGTCGGCTTCAAACTAGCACAGGAGAGACTTTTAACCCTTCTGATTAAAAGTTGACCAAAGAGTTTTAATTACTGCTCCGGTTTGGATTTTATGTGCCTTCAAAGTCGGTCCCGTCCATCGCTGCTTGCAGCTTTAATTTAATAGTATTTTTAGAAT
>NC_084742.1:55627997-55632997 GCF_033978785.1 Entelurus aequoreus
TTAAACACCTTTAACTTATTAACTATATTAACTATATGTGTTAAACATGCTTGTATTATCATTAAACACTTTTAACTTATTAACAATATTAACTATATGTATTAAACATGCTTGTATTATCATTAAACACCTTTAACTTATTAACAATATTAACTATATGTGTTAAACATGCTTGTATTATCTTTAAACACCTTTAACTTATTAACAATATTAACTATATGTGTTAAACATGCTTGTATTATCATTAAACACTTTTAACTTATTAACAATATTAACTATATGTATTAAACATGCTTGTATTATCATTAAACACCTTTAACTTATTAACAATATTAACTATATGTGTTAAACATGCTTGTATTATCATTAAACACTTTTAACTTATTAACAATATTAACTATATGTGTTAAACATGCTTGTATTATCTTTAAACACCTTTAACTTATTAACAATATTAACTATATGTGTTAAACATGCTTGTATGATCATTAAACACTTTTAACCTATTAACAATATTAACTATATGTATTAAACATGCTTGTATTATCATTAAACACCTTTAACTTATTACCAATATTAACTATGTGTGTTAAACATGCTTGTATTATCATTAAACACTTTTAACTTATTAACAATATTAACTATATGTGTTAAACATGCTTGTATTATCTTTAAACACCTTTAACTTATTAACAATATTAACTATATGTGTTAAACATGCTTGTATGATCATTAAACACTTTTAACTTATTAACAATATTAACTATATGTATTAAACATGCTTGTATTATCATTAAACACCTTTAACTTATTACCAATATTAACTATGTGTGTTAAACATGCTTGTATTATCATTAAGCACTTTTAACTTATTAACAATATTAACGATGTGTTAAACATGCTTGTATTATCATTAAACACCTTTAACTTGTTAACAATATTAACTATATGTGTTAAACATGTTTGTATTATCTTTAAACACCTTTAACTTGTTAACAATATTAACTATATGTGTTAAACATGCTTGTAATATCTTTAAACAACTTTAACTTATTAACAATATTAACTATATGTGTTAAACATGCTTGTATTATCTTTAAACACCTTTAACTTATTAACAATATTAACTTTATGTGTTAAACATGCTTTTATTATCTTTAAACACCTTTAACTTATTAACAATATTAACTATATGTGTTAAACATGCTTGTATTATCTTTAAACACCTTTAACTTGTTAACAATATTAACTATATGTGTTGAACATGTTTGTATTATCTTTAAACACCTTTAACTTGTTAACAATATTAACTATTTGTATTAAACATGCTTGTATTATCATTAAACACCTTTAACTTGTTAACAATATTAACTATATGTGTTAAACATGTTTGTATTATCTTTAAACACCTTTAACTTGTTAACAATATTAACTATATGTGTTAAACATGCTTGTATTATCTTTAAACACCTTTAACTTATTAACAATATTAACTATATGTGTTAAACATGCTTGTATTTTCATTAAACACTTAACTTATTAACAATATTAACTATATGTATTAAAGGCCTACTGAAATTATTTTTTTTAATTTAAACGGGAATAGCATATCCATTCTATGTGTCATACTTGATCATTTCGCGATATTGCCATATTTTTGCTGAAAGGATTTAGTAGAGAAAATCGACGATAAAGTTCGCAACTTTTGCTCGCTGATAAAAAAAGCCTTGCCTGTACCGGAAGTAGCGTGACGTCACAGGAGCTAGTATTCCTCACAATTCCCCATTGTTTACAATGGAGCGAGAGAGATTCGGACCGAGAAAGTGATGATTACCCCATTAATTTGAGCGAGGATGAAAGATTCGTAGATGAGGAACGTTACAGTGAATGACTTGAGAGACAGCGATGGACGTATCTTTTTTCGCTCTGACCGTAACTTAGGTACAAGCTGGCTCATTGGATTCCACACTCTCCTTTTTCTATTGTAGATCACAGATTTGTATTTTAAACCACCTCGGATACTATATCCTCTTGAAAATGAGAGTCGAGAACGCAAAATGGACATTCAGTGCCTTTTATCTCCACGACAATACATGGCGAAATGCTTTAGCTACGAGCTAACGTGATAGCATCTTCCTTTAACTGCATATAGAAACAAAAGAAATAAACCCCTGACTGGAAGGATAGATAGAAAATCAACAATACTATTAAACCGTGGACATGTAAATACACGGTTAATGCTTTCCAGGCTGGCGAAGGTTAACAATGCTGTGCTAACGACGCCATTGAAGCTAACTTAGCAACCGGACTGCACAGAGCTATGCTAAAAACATTAGCTCTCCACCTACGCCAGCCAGCCCTCATTTGCTCATCAACACCCGTGCTCACCTGCGTTCCAGCGATCGGCAGAAGGACGAAGGACTTCACCCGATGCGTTTGGCGGCCCGGAGCCGTAGGAAGTCAAGGTGAGGTCGGCGGCTAGCGCGGCTAGCGCTCCAACAAAGTCCTCCTGGTTGTGTTGCTGTAGTCCGCTGTTAATACACTGATCCCACCTACAACTGTCTTCTTTGCAGCCTTCATTGTTCATTAAACAAATTGCAAAAGATGTCCAGAATACTGTGGAATTATGAAATGAAAACAGAGCTTTTTGTATAGGATTCTACGGGGTACCATAACTTCCGTTACTCGGACTTCGTCACGCGCATACGTCATCATACCGCGATGTTTCAGCCGGATATTTCCCGGGAAGTTTTAAATGTCACTTTATAAGTTAACCCGGCCGTATTGGCATGTGTTGCAATGTTAAGATTTCATCATTGATATATAAACTATCAGACTGCGTGGTCGGTAGTAGTGGCTTTCAGTAGGCCTTTAAACATGCTTGTATTATCATTAAACACCTTTAACTTGTTAACAATATTAACTATATGTGTTAAACATTCTTGTATTATCATTAAACACCTTTAACTTGTTAACAATATTAACTATATGTGTTAAACATTCTTGTATTATCATTAAACACCTTTAACTTGTTAACAATATTAACTATATGTGTTAAACATGCTTGTATTATCATTAAACACTTAACTTATTAACAATATTAACTACATGTGTTAAACATGTTTGTATTATCTTTAAACACCTTTAACTTGTTAACAATATTAACTACACTACCGTTCAAAAGTTTGGGGTCACCCAAACAATTTTGTGGAATAGCCTTCATTTCTAAGAACAAGAATAGACTGTTGAGTTTCAGATGAAAGTTCTCTTTTTCTGGCCATTTTGAGTGTTTGATTGACCCCACAAATGTGATGCTCCAGAAACTCAATCTGCTCAAAGGAAGGTCAGTTTTGTAGCTTCTGTAACGAGCTAAACTGTTTTCAGATGTGTGAACATGATTGCACAAGGGTTTTCTAATCATCAATTAGCCTTCTGAGCCAATGAGCAAACACATTGTACCATTAGAACACTGGAGTGATAGTTGCTGGAAATGGGCCTCTATACACCTATGTAGATATTGCACCAAAAACCAGACATTTGCAGCTAGAATAGTAATTTACCACATTAGCAATGTATAGAGTGTATTTCTTTAAAGTTAAGACTAGTTTAAAGTTATCTTCATTGAAAAGTACAGTGCTTTTCCTTCAAAAATGAGGACATTTCAATGTGACCCCAAACTTTTGAACAGTAGTGTATGTGTTAAACATGCTTGTATTATCTACAACCACCTTTAAGTTGTTAACAATATTAACTATATGTGTTAAACATGCTTGCATTATCATTAAACACCTTTAACTTGTTAACAATATTAACTATATGTGTTAAACATCCCTGCATTATCTACATGTTAACAATATTAACTAAATGTATTAAACATTCTTGTATTATCATTAAACACCTTTAATTTATTAACAATATTAACTATATGTGTTAAACATGCTTGCATTATCATTAAACACCTTTAACTTGTTAACAAAAACATATATTTCATAAATAAGTAAATATAAATTATATATATGAATGAGGTAGATCCCCACGACTTGATCAATTGAAAAGTAGCTCGCCTGCAGAAAAAGTGTGAGCACCCCTGTCTTAGACGCACGTAATAAATGTGTTTGATGTAGTCTGATTTAGCGTGTCTGTCTTCATGAATTTGCAGAATATTTGCTGATCATTAGTACGCCCCGCAATACTGGCAGGAGAATATAATCATTTAGCACTCACAATGTGATTTATCAAGACTTATCAACTGTTCTCGAAAGTATGTGCAACTGGCACAGTTAAGCACAAACGGCAGTGAGAAAGGAGGCGATCACGCAGCAAAGACAATAGAGAGAGAATCCTCCTACATACAGTATATGGACTGTCAGAAATGAAATGTTGTTTCATAATTTTATAGCTGCTGGATAACTAAGGAGATGATTAAAACAAGATAAATTGATTTGTTTTGATGTCTGCTTGCATTTTTTTTTAATGGCGTTCGTTTTTTCATAAACACTCCTTTTTTATGTATTATTTATTTAACAATTTTAATTAAAAAATATGATTCATTCATCCCTTCAAAAAAATACAACAAAACAATTTCAAATTTGTGCAAATTTGTATTCGTCTTTTATTGTTTTTAATGAAAGATTTTTTTTGATAATGTGTTTAATCACAACAAATTCTAATGGAAAAATAGCCTTCATAGGGAAATTTAGCTTGAAAATAAGATTTTTCATATAAGTGATATGTTATTAACATAACTCTTGGTTGTGGTTTGTCTGTATCATTACAGCGACAATTTTTTTTTTATTCATAACAAAGCAAATGTTCCAAAGAATATTATTGTTGTTGAAATATTGCTGGAGAAATACTATCCAGAAACACATTTACACACTACCGGGCATGGTACAAAACGGGTTATTTTCTGGCGCATTTAAAAATCAATAAACCCGCATCAGCAATTAAAACATATCTTATGTGGTACTGTCAAAAGTAAAATTGCAAAAAACATTTTA
>NC_084742.1:55637997-55652997 GCF_033978785.1 Entelurus aequoreus
TAACAATATAATCATCAATCAATAAGTGGACATTTTCCTCGTTATTAACAATATAATCATCAATCAATGATTGGACATTTTCCTCGTTATTAACAATATAATCCTCAATCAATGGGAAATTTTCCTCGTTATTAATTTTATCATCAATCAATAGTCGGACATTTTCCTCGTTATCAGCAATATAATCATCAATCAATGATTGGACATTTTCTTTGTTATTAACAATATAATCATCAATTAATAATGGGACATTTTCCTCATTATTAACAATATAATCATCAATCAATGGGAAATGTTCCTTGTTATTAATATAATCACATTTCCCCTTTTATTAGCAATATAATCATCAATCAATGATCGGACATTTTTCTCTTTATTAACAAAATAATCATCAATCAATAATCATTATTTCCCTCGTTATTAACAATATAATGGTCAATCAATAATGATAAATTTTACTTATTAACAATGTAATCATCAATCAATAATGGGACATATTCCTCATTATTAACAATATAATCATCAATCAACAATGGGACATTGTCCTCGTTATTAACAATATAATGAACCATCAATAATAGGACATTTTGCTCGTAATTAACAATATAATCATCATTCAATAATCGGACATTTTCCTCTTTTTTAGCAATATAATCATCAATCAATAGTCTGACATTTCCCTTGTTATTAGCAATATAAACATCAATCAATAATGGGACATTTTCCTCGTTATTAACAAAATAATCATCGATCAATAATGGGACATATTCCTCGTTATTAACATTATAATCACCAATCAATAATGGGACGTTTTGCTCGTTATTAACAATATAATCATCATTCAATTATTGAACATTTTCATTTTTAACAATATAATCATCAATCAATAAGCGGACATTTTCCTCGTTATTAACAATATAATCATCAATCAATAAGCGGACATTTTCCTCGTTATTAACAATATAATCATCAATCAATAAGTGGACATTTTCCTCGTTATTAACAATATAATCATCAATCAATGATTGGACATTTTCCTCGTTATTAACAATATAATCATCAATCAATAGTCGTACATTTTCCTCGTTATCAGCAATATAATCATCAATCAATGATTGGACATTTTCTTCGTTATTAACAATATAATCATCAATTAATAATGGGACATTGTCCTCATTATTAACAATATAATCATCAATCAATGGGAAATGTTCCTTGTTATTAATATAATCACATTTCCCCTTTTATTAGCAATATAATCATCAATCAATGATCGGACATTTTTCTCTTTATTAACAATATAATCATCAATCAATAATCATTATTTCCCTCGTTATTAACAATATAATGGTCAATCAATAATGATAAATTTTACTTATTAAGAATGTAATCATCAATCAATAATGGGACATATTCCTCGTTATTAACATTATAATCACCAATCAATAATGGGACGTTTTGCTCGTTATTAACAATATAATCATCATTCAATTATTGAACATTTTCATTTTTAACAATATAATCATCAATCAATAAGCGGACATTTTCCTCGTTATTAACAATATAATCATCAATCAATAAGTGGACATTTTCCTCGTTATTAACAATATAATCATCAATCAATGATTGGACATTTTCCTCGTTATTAACAATATAATCCTCAATCAATGGGAAATTTTCCTCGTTATTACTATAATCATCAATCAATAGTCGGACATTTTCCTCGTTATCAGCAATATAATCATCAATCAATGATTGGACATTTTCTTCGTTATTAACAATATAATCATCAATTAATAATGGGACATTTTCCTCATTATTAACAATATAAACATCAATCAATGGGAAATGTTCGTTATTAATATAATCACATTTCCCCTTTTATTAGCAATATAATCATCAATCAATGATCGGACATTTTTCTCTTTATTAACAATATAATCATCAATCAATAATCATTATTTCCCTCGTTATTAACAATATAATGGTCAATCAATAATGATAAATTTTACTTATTAAGAATGTAATCATCAATCAATAATGGGACATATTCCTCGTTATTAACATTATAATCACCAATCAATAATGGGACGTTTTGCTCGTTATTAACAATATAATCATCATTCAATTATTGAACATTTTCATTTTTAACAATATAATCATCAATCAATAAGCGGACATTTTCCTCGTTATTAACAATATAATCATCAATCAATAAGCGGACATTTTCCTCGTTATTAACAATATAATCATCAATCAATGATTGGACATTTTCCTCGTTATTAACAATATAATCCTCAATCAATGGGAAATTTTCCTCGTTATTAATATAATCATCAATCAATAGTCGGATATTTTCCTCGTTATCAGCAATATAATCATCAATCAATGATTGGACATTTTCTTCGTTATTAACAATATAATCATCAATTAATAATGGGACATTTTCCTCATTATTAACAATATAATCATCAATCAATGGGAAATGTTCCTTGTTATTAATATAATCACATTTCCCCTTTTATTAGCAATATAATCATCAATCAATGATCGGACATTTTTCTCTTTATTAACAATATAATCATCAATCAATAATCATTATTTCCCTCGTTATTAACAATATAATGGTCAATCAATAATGATAAATTTTACTTATTAACAATGTAATCATCAATCAATAATGGGACATATTCCTCGTTATTAACATTATAATCACCAATCAATAATGGGACGTTTTGCTCGTTATTAACAATATAATCATCATTCAATTATTGAACATTTTCATTTTTAACAATATAATCATCAATCAATAAGCGGACATTTTCCTCGTTATTAACAATATAATCATCAATCAATAAGTGGGCATTTTCCTCGTTATTAACAATATAATCATCAATCAATGATTGGACATTTTCCTCGTTATTAACAATATAATCCTCAATCAATGGGAAATTTTCCTCGTTATTAATATAATCATCAATCAATAGTCGGACATTTTCCTCGTTATCAGCAATATAATCATCAATCAATGATTGGACATTTTCTTCGTTATTAACAATATAGTCATCAATTAATAATGGGACATTTTCCTCATTATTAACAATATAATCATCAATCAATGGGAAATGTTCCTTGTTATTAATATAATCACATTTCCCCTTTTATTAGCAATATAATCATCAATCAATGATCGGACATTTTTCTCTTTATTAACAATATAATCATCAATCAATAATCATTATTTCCCTCGTTATTAACAATATAATGGTCAATCAATAATGATAAATTTTACTTATTAAGAATGTAATCATCAATCAATAATGGGACATATTCCTCGTTATTAACATTATAATCACCAATCAATAATGGGACGTTTTGCTCGTTATTAACAATATAATCATCATTCAATTATTGAACATTTTCATTTTTAACAATATAATCGTCAATCAATAAGTGGACATTTTCCTCGTTATTAACAATATAATCATCAATCAATAAGCGGACATTTTCCTCGTTATTAACAATATAATCATCAATCAATGATTGGACATTTTCCTCGTTATTAACAATATAATCCTCAATCAATGGGAAATTTTCCTCGTTATTAATATAATCATCAATCAATAGTCGGACATTTTCCTCGTTATCAGCAATATAATCATCAATCAATGATTGGACATTTTCTTCGTTATTAACAATATAATCATCAATTAATAATGGGACATTGTCCTCATTATTAACAATATAATCATCAATCAATGGGAAATGTTCCTTGTTATTAATATAATCACATTTCCCCTTTTATTAGCAATATAATCATCAATCAATGATCGGACATTTTTCTCTTTATTAACAATATAATCATCAATCAATAATCATTATTTCCCTCGTTATTAACAATATAATGGTCAATCAATAATGATAAATTTTACTTATTAACAATGTAATCATCAATCAATAATGGGACATATTCCTCATTATTAACAATATAATCATCAATCAACAATGGGACATTGTCCTCGTTATTAACAATATAATGAACCATTAATAATAGGACATTTTGCTCGTAATTAACAATATAATTATCATTCAATAATCGGACATTTTCCTCTTTTTTAGCAATATAATCATCAATCAATATTGGTGACATTTTTCTCATTATTAACAATTTAAGCATCAATAAATAATGGGACATTTTCCTTGTTAATATAATCATCAATAATGGGACATTTCCCTTGTTATTAACAATATAATCATCAGTCAATAATTGGACAGTTTCCTCGTTTTTAGCAATATAATCATCAATCAATAATGGGACATATTCCTCATTATTAACAATTTAAGCATCAATAAATAATGGAACATTTTCCTTGTTAATATAATCATCAATGATGGGACATTTCCCTCGTTATTAACGATATAATCGTCAATCAACAATTGGAAATTTTCTTCGATATTATCAATATAATCATCAATCAATAATGGTACATATTCCTCATTATTAACAATATAATCATCAATCAATAATGGGACATTTTCCTCGTTATTAGCAATATAATCATCAATCAATAATGGGACATTTTGCTCGTTATTACAATATAATCATCAATCAATGATTGGACATTTTCATCTTTAACAATATAATCATCAATCAATAATGGGACATTTTCCTCGTTAACAATATAATCATTAATGGGAAATTGTACTTATTATTAACGATATAATTATCAATCAATGGGAAATTTTACTCGTTATTAACAATATAATCATCAATCAATGATCGATCCTTTTCCTAGTTATTAACAATGTACTCATCAATCAATAATGGGACATTTTCCGCGTTATTAACAATATAATCATCGATCAATAATCTGACATTTTCCTTGTTATTAACAATATAATCATTAATCAATAATGGGACATTTTCCTCGTTATTAACAATATAATCATCTATCAATGATCGGACATTTTCCTCGTTATTAACAATATAATCGTCAATCAATAATGTGAGATTTTCCTCATTATTAACATAATCATCAATTAATAATGTGACATTTTCCTTGTTGTTAACAATATAATCGTCAATCATTAATGGGACATTTTCCTCATTATTAACAATATAATCACCAATCAATAATGGGACATTTTTCTCATGATTAACAATATAATCGTCAATCAATAATGGGACATTTTCCTCATTATTAACAATATAATCGTCAATCAATAATGGGACATTTTCCTCGTTATTAACATTATAATCAACAATCAATAATTGGACATTTTCCTCGTTATTAACTATATAATCATCAATCAATGATTGGACATTTTCCTCGTTATTAACAATATAATCATCAATCAATAATGGGACATTTTCCTCGTTACTAACAATATAATCATCAATCAAAATTACAGTGTGTGCCAGTAGAATGACTGCATATAGATTAGTTTGTGCCAGTTGAAGGACTGCATATAGACTTAGTTTGTGCCAGTTGAAGGACTGCATATAGATTAGTTTGTGCCAGTTGAAGGACTGCACATAGACTTAGTTTGTTCCAGTTGAAGGACTGCATATTGACTTAGTTTGTGCCAGTTCAATGACTGCATGTAGACTTAGTTTGTGCCAGTTAAAGGACTGCGTATAGACTTAGTTTGTGCCAGTTGAAGGACTGCATATTGACTTAGTTTGTGCCAGTAGAATGACTGCATAGAGACTTAGTTTGTGCCAGTTGAATGACTGCATATAGACTTAGTTTGTGCCAGTTGAATGACTGCATATAGACTTAGTTTGTTCCAGTTGAAGGACTGCATATTGACTTAGTTTGTGCCAGTTCAATGACTGCATGTAGACTTAGTTTGTGCCAGTTAAAGGACTGCGTATAGACTTAGTTTGTGCCAGTTGAAGGACTGCATATTGACTTAGTTTGTGCCAGTAGAATGACTGCATAGAGACTTAGTTTGTGCCAGTTGAATGACTGCATATAGACTTAGTTTGTGCCAGTTGAATGACTGCATATAGACTTAGTTTGTTCCAGTTGAAGGACTGCATATAGACTTAGTTTGTGCCAGTTGAAGGACTGCATATTGACTTAGTTTGTGCCAGTAGAATGACTGCATATAGTCTTAGTTTGTGCCAGTTGAATGGCGTATAGACTTAGTTTGTGCCAGTTGAAGGACTGCATATTGACTTAGTTTGTGCCAGTAGAATGACTGCATAGAGACTTAGTTTGTGCCAGTTGAATGACTGCATATAGACTTAGTTTGTGCCAGTTGAATGACTGCATAGAGACTTAGTGTATGCCAGTAGATGGACTGCATATAGACTTAGTTTGTGCCAGTTGAATGACTGCATAGAGACTTAGTTTATGCCAGTAGACGGACTGCATATAGACTTAGTTTGTGCCAGTAGAATGACTGCATATAGATTCGTTTGTGCCAGTTGAAGGACTGCATATAGATTAGTTTGTGCCAGTTGAAGGACTGCACATAGACTTAGTTTGTTCCAGTTGAAGGACTGCATATTGACTTAGTTTGTGCCAGTTCAATGACTGCATGTAGACTTAGTTTGTGCCAGTTAAAGGACTGCGTATAGACTTAGTTTGTGCCAGTTGAAGGACTGCATATTGACTTAGTTTGTGCCAGTAGAATGACTGCATAGAGACTTAGTTTGTGCCAGTTGAATGACTGCATATAGACTTAGTTTGTGCCAGTTGAATGACTGCATATAGACTTAGTTTGTTCCAGTTGAAGGACTACATATAGACTTAGTTTGTGCCAGTTGAAGGACTGCATATTGACTTAGTTTGTGCCAGTAGAATGACTGCATATAGTCTTAGTTTGTGCCAGTTGAATGGCGTATAGACTTAGTTTGTGCCAGTTGAAGGACTGCATATTGACTTAGTTTGTGCCAGTAGAATGACGGCATATAGACTTAGTTTGTGCCAGTTGAATGACTGCATATAGACTTAGTTTGTGCCAGTTGAATGACTGCATAGAGACTTAGTGTATGCCAGTAGATGGACTGCATATAGACTTAGTTTGTGCCAGTTGAATGACTGCATAGAGACTTAGTTTATGCCAGTAGACGGACTGCATATAGACTTAGTTTGTGCCAGTTGAATGACTGCATAGAGACTTAGTTTATGCCAGTAGACGGACTGCATATAGACTTAGTTTGTGCCAGTTGAATGACTGCATAGAGACTTAGTGTATGCCAGTAGAATGACTGCATATAGACTTAATTAGTCCCAGTTGAAGGACTGCATATACACTTAATTTGTGCCAGTTGAATGACTGCATAGAGACTTAGTATATGCCAGTAGACGGACTGCATATAAATGAATAAATGATAAATGGGTTATACTTGTATAGCGCTTTTCTACCTTCAAGGTACTCAAAGCGCTTTGACAGTATTTCCACATTCACACATTCACACACTGATGGCGGGAGCTGCCATGCAAGGCGCTACCAGCACCCATCAGGAGCAAGGGTGAAGTGTCTTGCCCAAGGACACAACGGACGTGACTAGGATGGTAGAAGGTGGGGATTGAACCCCAGTAACCAGCAACCCTCCGATTGCTGGCACAGCCACTCTACCAACTTCGCCACGCCGTCCTTAGTTTGTGCCAGTTGAATGACTGCATATAGACTTAGTTTGTGCCAGTTGAATGACTGCATATAGATTAGTTTGTGCCAGTTAAAGGACTGCATATAGACTTATTTTGTGCCAGTTGAAGGACTGCACATAGACTTAGTTTGTTCCAGTTGAAGGACTGCATATTGACTTAGTTTGTGCCAGTTCAATGACTGCATATAGACTTAGTTTGTGCCAGTTAAAGGACTGCGTATAGACTTAGTTTGTGCCAGTTGAAGGACTGCATATTGACTTAGTTTGTGCCAGTAGAATGACTGCATAAAGACTTAGTTTGTGCCAGTTGAATGACTGCATATAGACTTAGTTTGTGCCAGTTGAATGACTGCATATAGACTTAGTTTGTTCCAGTTGAAGGACTGCATATAGACTTAGTTTGTGCCAGTTGAAGGACTGCATATTGACTTAGTTTGTGCCAGTAGAATGACTGCATATAGTCTTAGTTTGTGCCAGTTGAATGGCGTATAGACTTAGTTTGTGCCAGTTGAAGGACTGCATATTGACTTAGTTTGTGCCAGTAGAATGACTGCATAGAGACTTAGTTTGTGCCAGTTGAATGACTGCATATAGACTTAGTTTGTGCCAGTTGAATGACTGCATATAGACTTAGTTTGTTCCAGTTGAAGGACTGCATATAGACTTAGTTTGTGCCGGTTGAAGGACTGCATATTGACTTAGTTTGTGCCAGTAGAATGACTGCATATAGTCTTAGTTTGTGCCAGTTGAATGGCGTATAGACTTAGTTTGTGCCAGTTGAAGGACTGCATATTCACTTAGTTTGTGCCAGTAGAATGACTGCATTGAGACTTAGTTTGTGCCAGTTGAATGACTGCATATAGACTTAGTTTGTGCCAGTTGAATGACTGCATAGAGACTTGGTTTATGCCAGTAGAAGGACTGCATATAGACTTAGTTTGTGCCAGTTGAAGGACTGCATATAGACTGAGTTTGTGCCAGTTGAAGGACTGCATATTGACTTAGTTTGTGCCAGTAGAATGACTGCATATAGTCTTAGTTTGTGCCAGTTGAATGGCGTATAGACTTAGTTTGTGCCAGTTGAAGGACTGCATATTGACTTAGTTTGTGCCAGTAGAATGACTGCATAGAGACTTAGTTTGTGCCAGTTGAATGACTGCATATAGACTTAGTTTGTGCCAGTTGAAGGACTGCATATAGACTTAGTTTATGCCAGTTGAATGACTGCATATAGACTTAGTTTATGCCAGTTGAATGACTGCATATACACTTAGTTTGTGCCAGTTGAATGACTGCATATACACTTAGTTTGTGCCAGTTGAATGACTGCATAGAGACTTAGTTTATGCCAGTTGAAGGACTGCATATAGACTTAGTTTGTGCCAGTTGAATGACTGCATAGAGACTTAGTTTATGCCAGTAGACGGACTGCATATAGACTTAGTTTGTGCCAGTTGAATGACTGCATAGAGACTTAGTGTATGCCAGTAGAATGACTGCATATAGACTTAATTAGTCCCAGTTGAAGGACTGCATATACACTTAATTTGTGCCAGTTGAATGACTGCATAGAGACTTAGTTTGTGCCAGTTGAATGACTGCATAGAGACTTAGTGTATGCCAGTAGATGGACTGCATATAGACTTAGTTTGTGCCAGTTGAATGACTGCATAGAGACTTAGTTTATGCCAGTAGACGGACTGCATATAGACTTAGTTTGTGCCAGTTGAATGACTGCATAGAGACTTAGTTTATGCCAGTAGACGGACTGCATATAGACTTAGTTTGTGCCAGTTGAATGACTGCATAGAGACTTAGTGTATGCCAGTAGAATGACTGCATATAGACTTAATTAGTCCCAGTTGAAGGACTGCATATACACTTAATTTGTGCCAGTTGAATGACTGCATAGAGACTTAGTTTGTGCCAGTTGAATGACTGCATAGAGACTTAGTGTATGCCAGTAGATGGACTGCATATAGACTTAGTTTGTGCCAGTTGAATGACTGCATAGAGACTTAGTTTATGCCAGTAGACGGACTGCATATAGACTTAGTTTGTGCCAGTTGAATGACTGCATAGAGACTTAGTTTATGCCAGTAGACGGACTGCATATAGACTTAGTTTGTGCCAGTTGAATGACTGCATAGAGACTTAGTGTATGCCAGTAGAATGACTGCATATAGACTTAATTAGTCCCAGTTGAAGGACTGCATATACACTTAATTTGTGCCAGTTGAATGACTGCATAGAGACTTAGTATATGCCAGTAGACGGACTGCATATAAATAAATAAATGATAAATGGGTTATACTTGTATAGCGCTTTTCTACCTTCAAGGTACTCAAAGCGCTTTGACAGTATTTCCACATTCACACATTCACACACTGATGGCGGGAGCTGCCATGCAAGGCGCTACCAGCACCCATCAGGAGCAAGGGTGAAGTGTCTTGCCCAAGGACACAACGGACGTGACTAGGATGGTAGAAGGTGGGGATTGAACCCCAGTAACCAGCAACCCTCCGATTGCTGGCACAGCCACTCTACCAACTTCGCCACGCCGTCCTTAGTTTGTGCCAGTTGAATGACTGCATATAGACTTAGTTTGTGCCAGTTGAATGACTGCATATAGATTAGTTTGTGCCAGTTAAAGGACTGCATATAGACTTATTTTGTGCCAGTTGAAGGACTGCACATAGACTTAGTTTGTTCCAGTTGAAGGACTGCATATTGACTTAGTTTGTGCCAGTTCAATGACTGCATATAGACTTAGTTTGTGCCAGTTAAAGGACTGCGTATAGACTTAGTTTGTGCCAGTTGAAGGACTGCATATTGACTTAGTTTGTGCCAGTAGAATGACTGCATAGAGACTTAGTTTGTGCCAGTTGAATGACTGCATATAGACTTAGTTTGTGCCAGTTGAATGACTGCATATAGACTTAGTTTGTTCCAGTTGAAGGACTGCATATAGACTTAGTTTGTGCCAGTTGAAGGACTGCATATTGACTTAGTTTGTGCCAGTAGAATGACTGCATATAGTCTTAGTTTGTGCCAGTTGAATGGCGTATAGACTTAGTTTGTGCCAGTTGAAGGACTGCATATTGACTTAGTTTGTGCCAGTAGAATGACTGCATAGAGACTTAGTTTGTGCCAGTTGAATGACTGCATATAGACTTAGTTTGTGCCAGTTGAATGACTGCATATAGACTTAGTTTGTTCCAGTTGAAGGACTGCATATAGACTTAGTTTGTGCCGGTTGAAGGACTGCATATTGACTTAGTTTGTGCCAGTAGAATGACTGCATATAGTCTTAGTTTGTGCCAGTTGAATGGCGTATAGACTTAGTTTGTGCCAGTTGAAGGACTGCATATTCACTTAGTTTGTGCCAGTAGAACGACTGCATAGAGACTTAGTTTGTGCCAGTTGAATGACTGCATATAGACTTAGTTTGTGCCAGTTGAATGACTGCATAGAGACTTGGTTTATGCCAGTAGAAGGACTGCATATAGACTTAGTTTGTGCCAGTTGAAGGACTGCATATAGACTGAGTTTGTGCCAGTTGAAGGACTGCATATTGACTTAGTTTGTGCCAGTAGAATGACTGCATATAGTCTTAGTTTGTGCCAGTTGAATGGCGTATAGACTTAGTTTGTGCCAGTTGAAGGACTGCATATTGACTTAGTTTGTGCCAGTAGAATGACTGCATAGAGACTTAGTTTGTGCCAGTTGAATGACTGCATATAGACTTAGTTTGTGCCAGTTGAAGGACTGCATATAGACTTAGTTTATGCCAGTTGAATGACTGCATATAGACTTAGTTTATGCCAGTTGAATGACTGCATATACACTTAGTTTGTGCCAGTTGAATGACTGCATATACACTTAGTTTGTGCCAGTTGAATGACTGCATAGAGACTTAGTTTATGCCAGTTGAAGGACTGCATATAGACTTAGTTTGTGCCAGTTGAATGACTGCATAGAGACTTAGTTTATGCCAGTAGACGGACTGCATATAGACTTAGTTTGTGCCAGTTGAATGACTGCATAGAGACTTAGTGTATGCCAGTAGAATGACTGCATATAGACTTAATTAGTCCCAGTTGAAGGACTGCATATACACTTAATTTGTGCCAGTTGAATGACTGCATAGAGACTTAGTTTGTGCCAGTTGAATGACTGCATAGAGACTTAGTGTATGCCAGTAGATGGACTGCATATAGACTTAGTTTGTGCCAGTTGAATGACTGCATAGAGACTTAGTTTATGCCAGTAGACGGACTGCATATAGACTTAGTTTGTGCCAGTTGAATGACTGCATAGAGACTTAGTTTATGCCAGTAGACGGACTGCATATAGACTTAGTTTGTGCCAGTTGAATGACTGCATAGAGACTTAGTGTATGCCAGTAGAATGACTGCATATAGACTTAATTAGTCCCAGTTGAAGGACTGCATATACACTTAATTTGTGCCAGTTGAATGACTGCATAGAGACTTAGTATATGCCAGTAGACGGACTGCATATAAATAAATAAATGATAAATGGGTTATACTTGTATAGCGCTTTTCTACCTTCAAGGTACTCAAAGCGCTTTGACAGTATTTCCACATTCACACATTCACACACTGATGGCGGGAGCTGCCATGCAAGGCGCTACCGGCACCCATCAGGAGCAAGGGTGAAGTGTCTTGCCCAAGGACACAACGGACGTGACTAGGATGGTAGAAGGTGGGGATTGAACCCCAGTAACCAGCAACCCTCCGATTGCTGGCACAGCCACTCTACCAACTTCGCCACGCCGTCCTTAGTTTGTGCCAGTTGAATGACTGCATATAGACTTAGTTTGTGCCAGTTGAATGACTGCATATAGATTAGTTTGTGCCAGTTAAAGGACTGCATATAGACTTATTTTGTGCCAGTTGAAGGACTGCACATAGACTTAGTTTGTTCCAGTTGAAGGACTGCATATTGACTTAGTTTGTGCCAGTTCAATGACTGCATATGGACTTAGTTTGTGCCAGTTAAAGGACTGCGTATAGACTTAGTTTGTGCCAGTTGAAGGACTGCATATTGACTTAGTTTGTGCCAGTAGAATGACTGCATAGAGACTTAGTTTGTGCCAGTTGAATGACTGCATATAGACTTAGTTTGTGCCAGTTGAATGACTGCATATAGACTTAGTTTGTTCCAGTTGAAGGACTGCATATAGACTTAGTTTGTGCCAGTTGAAGGACTGCATATAGACTTAGTTTGTGCCAGTTGAAGGACTGCATATTGACTTAGTTTGTGCCAGTAGAATGACTGCATATAGTCTTAGTTTGTGCCAGTTGAATGGCGTATAGACTTAGTTTGTGCCAGTTGAAGGACTGCATATTGACTTAGTTTGTGCCAGTAGAATGACTGCATAGAGACTTAGTTTGTGCCAGTTGAATGACTGCATATAGACTTAGTTTGTGCCAGTTGAATGACTGCATATAGACTTAGTTTGTTCCAGTTGAAGGACTGCATATAGACTTAGTTTGTGCCAGTTGAAGGACTGCATATTGACTTAGTTTGTGCCAGTAGAATGACTGCATATAGTCTTAGTTTGTGCCAGTTGAATGGCGTATAGACTTAGTTTGTGCCAGTTGAAGGACTGCATATTGACTTAGTTTGTGCCAGTAGAATGACTGCATAGAGACTTAGTTTGTGCCAGTTGAAGGACTGCATATAGACTTGGTTTGTGCCAGTTGAATGACTGCATAGAGACTTAGTTTGTGCCAGTAGAATGATTGCATATAGACTTAGTTTGTGCCAGCTAATCATCATGGAGGCCAACAAAGGTCAAAAGTGGCGTGCGTGCGTGCGTGTGTGCATGCATGCGTGCGTCTCACCTCTGCACAGCTGGCCTCTAACGCTGTGATCCCAGCAAAAGTGTCAGAACGGTGCTTTGATAAAGTGGCGGCACATTGTGTTGGACACGTGCACCTCCCTGCCTGGCGCTGGCACGCTGTACTACCTAACTGAAGGGACGCTGGCACGCTGTACCACCTAACTGAAGTATCCCACCATCTGCTCCACGCTCTCGCTCGGCCAAGAACAGGGCGTGTCTTTAAAAGAAAGTCAAGCTTTTAGTTTGGCTCGTTTTTTTTTATTTTTGCAAGGTCAAAGTTTATTTATAAAGCACCCTTAAACTAAAGGTCACAGTGCTGTGCACGTTGAAGTCAATACGATCACAAACATCCACCTATCAATGGATTATGAAATTAATCAAAATATCTTACTGGTTTAAAACATGTCAAATAAAATAGGCTGGCAAAACAACTAAAATGTATTAAAAAATGACGATTAAACAACTAAAATACAATAAAATAGGCTGATAAATACAATTGAAATAAAATAAAATAGGCTGATAAAAACTAAATAAAATAGGCTGATAAAAACTAAATAAAATAGGCTGATAAAAACAAATTAAACAACATAGGCTAATAAAACTGAAATAAAATTAAATAGGCTGATAAACACAAATGAAATAAAATAGGCTGACAAAAACAACTGAAATAAAATTATATTGGCTGATAAACACAACAAAATTAAAATGAAATAAGCTGATCAAAACAACTGAAATAAAATAAAATAGGCTGATGAAAACAATATAAAATAGGCTGATGAAAACAAATACATTGAAATAGGCTGATAAAACTGAAATAAAATAGTATAGGCTGATAAAACAACTAAAATAAAATAAAACAGGCTGATAAAAACAACTAAAAATAAAATAGGCTGAAAATACTACTGAAATCAAATAAATGCTGATAAAACAACTAAGATAAAATAAAATAGGCTGATAAAAAATAACTGAAATGAAATAATATTGGCTGATAAAACAACTAGAATAAAATTAAAAAGGCTGATAAACACAAATGAAATCAAATAGGCTGAAAAAAACAACAAAATTTAAATAAAATGGGCTGATAAAAACAACTGAAATAAAATAAAATAGGCTAGAAAAAACAAAATAAAATAGGCCGATACAAACAAATCAAATAATATAGGCTGATAAAAACTCAAATAAAAAAGACTGATAAAAACAACTACAATCAAATAAAACTGAACTAAAATAAGAAGGCTGATAAAAATAAAATAACAAATAAAATAGGCTGATACAAACTAAAATAAAATAATATAGGCTGATAAAAACAACTAAAATAAAATAAAAAGGCTGATAAACACAACTACAATAAAACAAAATAGGCTGATACAAACAAATAAAATAATATAGGCTGATAAAAACTAAAATACAAAAGTTTGATAAAAACCACTAAAATACAATTAAATAGGCTGATAACAACAACTGAAATAAAATAATATAGGCTAATAAAAACAACTAAAATAAA